>NW_009721181.1:48744-54526 GCF_000703405.1 Apaloderma vittatum
AGATGATTGTCGAGCAGAAGACTGGACTTTAAGAGGTCCAGATAAATTAAATGTTAAAATACAGCTTTGCACCTTGGGTCACTATGTAGGTAAATAGTAAACACAGAAAGGTTTATGTAGTTTCACATCCATCAGTGGCATCAAAGATTTTGATGAGGCATTTAGCTGTTCCAAAGGTGGTTAATGACAGCATTAATTTTTTTTTTTGCTTTTCTTGAAAACTGGGGAAAAATTGAAGGCTGAAAGACCCCATTATTCTTTAGGATGTGAGGAAACCAAGACTTGCAGAGCATCACTTGCATACACTAATTTGGGTTTGTACAGTCCTTCCCACTCAGTACAGAGGGATCCGTGTATTTGTGCAGTCCCTCAGCTTAATAGGACAGACTTTTAAACAAAATCGTGTGGTGAACTTTAGAGAGAAAAACTTCTGGGAAGTAACAGAGTGCTGAGCAGCCTCATTGTTTTCTGTCTGGCCAACTTACAGGAAGCACTTTTTGTTTGATTCTGTGTTTTGAACCCCTGAAGACTTCATCAGCACAAAAAAAAAAGTTCCACTGCATGTCACGCTCATTTTTTGCATGAGAGTCTCTGAGGGATAGAGTGTCTCTGCAAAGACAAAAGAAAAACTCTTCCTTTGTCAAAAAATGGTCCAGAAAGTTAATACCTTTATCTCCACTCACAGAGTACTCCATATCCCTGAAAGCTTTTTTTAAATTTATTTTTAAATGGAGCTGTACTTTTCAAAGACTGTCTTCTTGTGTGCGTGCATAAGGCTCTTCTTCTGTTGGTTGAATTTACCATGCGTAACCTTTCTTTCAAATGATAAACTCCCCGAAGAGAACAGGTCTCTGCATTTGGAACCTTCAGTGCCACCAGCCAATAAAAGGGTAACCCTGTTCTCAAGGGAGAGGCTTCTTGGTCTGTTTAGCTGTAGATATTCCCAATGTGACAAAAGAAGAAAGGGCTGAGCATGCAAGTTCAGTAGGTTGCATCATAATGTCAGAGAACATATCATGTTGTCCGCAGGAAAATTTCAGCAGCATAAACTGCGCAGATTTAAAAAAAAAATGAAAATAGGTCTTGCTCTAAATTACTTAGGGCTGAATAAAGAAAAAATAGGCTGTAATCGTCACCTGCAGTCAGCTGTGCTCTATCAATGGCTTGGTTAGCAGGAGAGGTCTTCACCTAGGTCAGGAGTCACTGTACCCACGAACTGAATCTGAATGAGAATTTCAATTTTACAAAATTTTTTTAATAGTTTGCTAAAAGCTCACATTAAAACACCGTGGAATGTTAAGGTCTTGAAACTACTTAGAGGGAGAAGACCAAAGGGTCAAGTTATTCTCCACATGTTGCGGTCTACAGAAATTCCTCTCTGGGTTTTCAGCAGCGACAGGTTGAATTGCTGAGTTTGGTATAAGAGGATGGCTCGGTGACAGGGAATTTAGGGGGAAAGGGTTCAGAGAGACCCGAATGCACACTGTGCTCCATGCTGCCCAAATGAGCTGTCTGTCAGAGCTAGACTTGAGGCTGAGTAGATATCTCCTGGCTCTCTGCAGGGGCAGAGTGTTGTGGTTAGAGTAGCTGCCTGGCTTCTGACCTCCAGCAGCCTCACATTTTGCTGGCCTGTAGGAAAAAAGAGCTCAGATTAATCCCTGCAGTGATGTCCCCAGAGAAATGGATAGAAGTCCACCATGAATTCAAAAAGTTTAAGTACTCCTGAAAATCCCTACTAGGCTCCTCTCTTTGCAAATGTAAACACTTTGATAATCTGATTCCTGGTTTCTCATTCTCTCTTTCTCAGTCTTAATTTGCTTTTAAAGTGAGGAAGTCCTGTCTTCCTCAAGCATATTAAAAAATAAGAAGCTCAGCCACTGTAATAAACTGGGAATTGCAGAGCCGTTCATAAGGGAGAGAATACAGATACAAATATTGCAGCCCGATTAAGGTCTGCTTCAGATAGAATTTTGAACTGCAATATTATAATCAAAAACAGTATATGAAGACGAACAGTTTTCACATATAGTAGATACCACAACATTGCACAAGGTTCCAATATCTTTTTTTCATCCTAGAAAAAACCCCTATAATACGAAGTATTCGGTACTTGCTCACACAAAGAGTGAGACTGTAGTGCACGTAGCTGTTCCTAGGAAGACAGATCAAAAGAACTGAGCTAGCAGAAGGTGAATCAGCTGTGCTATTCTAGACCACTAGGTATGAAGTAGAAATACAGATTTGAAAAAGGATGGCCTCTATTCTTCTGCCATCAAAATTTACTCTAGTTGATCAAGAAACACTGAAGACATTGCAAAATAATTGAGATCAATATTTTAATTATTATATTAAGTTTATAAATTGCCTGATAAAGATGACTGTCCCACCAAAGATTGTTTTTATTTGCAAGTGAACTGTATTTCATACCTTCCTATGCCAGCACTGGCATACCTATGGCTCTCTGCTTTGAGGCTGCTGTTAGAGAGGAGAATCACTGGAAAGTAGCTTTTCAGGTCACTAGTTTTCATCGAACTGAAAAATCTGCCCTCTCAGATCATTGATCTATAGCTGGGATCTGAACCTCTATTTCCAGTTGTCTAATGAGGACAGTGCTTGAGCAGCACATAACACCAGGCAGAATTACTTTCTGCAGAAAATATTAGGTCATGGCGATTCTCTCATCCTGCCCAAGGGACATGTTGCAGCTGAAATTTTTGAAGTTAGAAAGTTTATGAATTTGTGTCGGTGACTTAAAAGTTCTTTATGGCAAATTCAAACAGGTGGAAGTATAGTTGGTATGTTGTAGTTGCCTGTTTGTGTACTAACCTTAAAGAAACATATTTTATACAACCTGGGCTTTTCTTTCTTCCCGGCATACTAGGAGATTTTTTTTCTCTGCACTCTTGCTTTAGGGAGGTAATCAATGTTTATGTTTGGATCAGACTCCCTATGCATTCTGCAACCTCTCTAGTAGGAGACAGCAAGGAGTTAAAAACTGACTAATAACAGAATGTCCAGGAGACCATTCCTGCCAGGACGTGCTAGAATACACGCAGCCTGTACAGCTACAGTCCAGGGACAAACATCTAATTACACCTTTCCCTTCTGTCCAAGGAGACAGTTAGTGTCTAAAATAGCTATCCAGGAAGAAGTGGGTAAGGCCATACAGATATTTGTTGGGAGAATTTAAAGATGTGAGTGCTGGAAACAGAAAATTTTGCTGGAAAGGGAACATTTTGCATCCTAAGGCTGTATCCCACTGGGATGAGTCACTATTTCCTGTCGCTGGTAGAAAGGGAAACCAAGGCCCTGTAAGGAGCAAGGACTCGAGGGGACCGAATTTGGGACTGTCCAACTCTACAAATTTCAGTGCATGACCATGACTCTAATCAGGACAAGGGAAATTTTTGTGCATCACTTAAAAGTTTGCTTTGTCACGAGTGCGTTTCTACAGACTGTTGAGTGCTGTCCCTTGGCAGAAGACAGTGGCTTCAGATCTCTAAGGCACCCTTGCAGGGCAGGTTGCATATGGGCAACCAACCAAGGTGGGGAAGAATCTGAGATGGTTTCCACTGCAGACTACATGGTGGTGAAGCAAATATAGACTACGTGTAGCTGGCCAGTCCAAACTTGTTCAGACAAATAGCCGTTCCTATTTTGTCTTCCTCTAGCTTCCCAGTGGGACACTGTTTTTAGTCAGAAGAGAGATCTGCATTTCTAAGCTGCAGTGGGCCCATCCCTGTAATGAGGTCTGTGCAACGACCTTTCTGTAACTGGATCATTTTTGGTGGTATTTTCTGCAGATTGCAGCAGGTAGCAAATAGTTTTAGTCAAGCTTTCAAATACTGTAATTTGATGTTCCAGATGGTGGTGTATGATGTTATTTTGACTTTACTGCTATACTATTTTATGGTCTTTTTGAAAACTAAGTACATAATGTGAAAAAAATTCCCATTAAATTATTCAAATATTTTCTTATGAGGCTATACTACAGGCAACGTGAAATGAAAAGAATTGCTGGAGATGTTCTTTTTTACCTGAGAACCTGATTTTCTAATAAACGTACTATTCCATGCTGAGAAGATATATATTTATTGAAAAGAGCCATTGTTTGCTTTTCAAGGTAATGTTTTGGACTTTTGTTTGCTTCTTAAGACTGAATGAATAATGTGTATTTACACTCACTGCATATAAAGCTGCATTATCTTTCATTACTCTTGCAGCCTTTCTAGGGTGTTAGGTTGGGAAATATATTGTAATTAAAAACGAGGAGCTAGCTTTAAAAAATAGTTATCCGTTGCTGCGCCTGGGAAAGAAACGTTATTTCCTTTGTGACAAAAGAATAATAACCCTGGCAGATGGGTTGCTGCAGAGCTGGAAGAAAAGCTCTGTTAGAGTGGGACTGACAAAAACGTCTGTGCAGAACAGGAAGTTCTGTTGTGGAGGTAGTAAAAAAGACACTTTCAGCTCAACTAGTTCCAAATAATCCCCACTTTAAGCTTGCTAGGCAAATATCACGGTGCTAAGATATTAATGACTCTACTAATTTATCAAAATGACCTTGTTGTTACTTCAGCACAGACTGAAATGTAAAGTTGTGTTGAACACAAAGCTTTAATATGCCCTGTTGTGGCTCTTTTTCCAATAGATTGCTATTAGAAGGATATTAATCTATAAATCCTTGAGCCTAGATTTTCCCATATCTCTTCATCTTTGGAGAGGGGTGATAACTCTTCCCTGCAAAGAACTATCCAGACGGCTTTGATGTCCCATTAACTTAGGGGGCCGGTTAGCTCAGTGGTTTGAGTGCGATGCTAAAAACAATGACAACACTGAGGTCGTGGGTTCGATTCCCACCCAGTCCCCATGTGTTGCCTGGTCTAGTCGAGAGGTGGTGTCCCTGCCCATGACAGGAAGGTTGGGCCTAGGCCATTCTATGAACTTAATCTTCAGAAAGGATCCCACCTGAGGCCAACAGAGACAACTCCATCAATTCCCCTGCACTGTGAACACAGTACACAGGGTATCAAGGAAAACATTTATTTAAAATAGTGAAAACCTCATCTTTACTTTTTTCCCCATTACAATCGGCAATAAGCCTTACAATTTTTCAGAACAAACTGGATCAAAGCTGAAATAACTGGCCCAAGGGAGATTAACAGATGACCACAGCTCTGCAAGCCACACAGACATGCTGTCCCCATGTACCAGAGCAGATCTACCAAACCTACAAAGTCTGTGTTGCAGTATAGTCGTATTAGATTTAACTGTAGCTGCAATACCAGAAGTGGGCTGGCTGCAGGTTTGTGGGCATCTGTATCAGCTGAATATCAGCAAGGAGTTGAGTATCCAGCCCTATCCTCTCAGCTGGATTGCTACCAGCATCTGAGCTACTTGGCATTAACCCAGTGCAGGTCCAAGTAAGTTACATTGCAGTCACAGCCATGATAGATGTATCCCACTGATGGAGGAGGAGTTGAACTGTTCCTCTATATACAGAGTAAAAGGAGTCTTTGAGGAGGATTATCTGGAGTAAACTTCTCAGTAGAACCTCAGGGGAATCTTTTCTATTTACTTTTGTTTTGTTGACTATTCAATGTTACCCAATCTCTTCTCTTGAAATAGGTTAATGGATTTCCCAACAATAACTCACAGAATCACAGAATGCCAGGGTTCGGAAGTGACCTCAAAAGATCATCTAGTCCAACCCCCCTGCCAGAGGAGGATCACCTACAGTAGGTCAGACAGGAACATGTCCAGTCATTCCTTTTTTTTTTTTTTT
>NW_009721181.1:54557-78934 GCF_000703405.1 Apaloderma vittatum
TCTTTCCCTTGCGCTGGTTTTCAGCTACTTTTGCAGGGAATGAAGGGATACAGATTTAAGTATTATTGTCTCCTCTGGCCTCATACAAATGAAACAGATTGGATCCCTGCTATTTGCTTTATTTTTACATTCATTTTTTTTGCTAAAAAGTCCATTTAAAAGAGGTGAAGCAGAAAAGCTTCTTTCAAAAATGATTAGAGTCTTTCCAGCCATATGAAAAGCAACAAAATCTTCAACAAAGAAACAAATCCACAGCAATAAGGCCTACTGTGAGAAGACAGAGAGGTGCAAACCAAAACATTCAGATCCAAATCACCTTGTTAAGATTAGTGTCTCCCACAATCCTTCTCATGAAACATCTGTGGGGAGTCATTGCACGATTTTTTGTAGTCAAGTAACAAATAGCCTTGATTCCACAGCTGAACAGAAACCACATAGTTATTTAACGGTAATAAGCAAAGTTAACTAAGATAGTGAGATAATTCAGTGAAATGTCTCAAATAAACATGAGAATTTGAGTTTAATCTGGATATGATATCTTAATAATGGATACGTATCCACCGGTGAAGCTATTATATTTTTATTCTAACAGGGAAGTGAAAGTAAAGATGATATTTCTGTCAAGAATGTGCTTGACTCAACCACAGGCATCACAGTTGCAGGCTTTTGAGCTGTTTAAGATATGCAGTCCATGCTGTAGCATTCAGAATTACTCTGCTTGCAGAGTTCAGCTTTACAAAGAGTATGAAAAAGAACTCATAGCAAATTAGATCTATACCCCTCTGTTTCCATTACTATTATCACATCATACACAGTGAGGAATGTAAAAATAGAATTCAAATCAGTGCAAGTGATTCCTCCACAAGTAGGCTCCCCACCCCCAGCTGCCTGATTCCATCTGACTGTCTACTACAAGAAGCCTACCATAAATCCACAGAGCCTACCATAAGCTCATCTTACGTTGCAAATGCAGAAAGGCTCTCTGGGGTTCAGATGAGACATGGCACTTATGCCAGGGAACAGCTAGTTCTACTGAAAACATTGAAAGAGGCTGAAATTTAGCAAATGTAAGTCCTCAGTTGCTTATCTCTTCTTCTTCAGCAATCCGGGTTACCAAAGAAGAGGATGGGATCCTTTTCACACTTACGTTAACTGTGATTCTCCCACTGATAGTAGGGATTGTGCTGAAGCAGATATTACTACTTTCTCCTTAATTGTTTGCTGCTTTGGGGGATAGACCTTCCATTGCATTTAACGGGGAGTTAATGGCACTTGAAATACTCTCTGAACACATTTGAATTTCAGATCTTAGGCTGTGGAGCAGAATAAGATGATTATCCATATCTAAGTGACAGAGGGAAAGTTTTCATTTGTATGGAGAATGTAGGACAAAACTCCCTGTTAACAATTGTCTCTAACTGGGGATTTATTAGTCACTATTGCAGTCTTAAGACTTCTAAGACTAAATTGGACTCTATAAATTCAAGTCTTTATATTTTAGCTCAGTTCCAGTGAATTCTTTTATTCTTCTTGAAGGGCAGCTCAGTAACAATTAAGTAGCTTTTATTCCTAGAAGATAAACCAACTTATGAAATGCTGTAACAGGGAGTCACAAACATGTGACTCGTTCAAAGCGAATCTTACTATCAGTAGAATGAAAAATAGTCTTTATGCTCAGCCTTAATAGTCTATCTTTGTCTATTTAAGAGACCTCCTATAGTAAAACCAAATAAGTTGGCAATAACGGTTTTTCCAAGCAGGCTGAATTATATTTTGTGTTGAGCTTCTGCTTCTGACAGAAGAAATTAGAAGATGGACATATATGTTAACAAACCACTTCCTATTCCTTTGAAAGGGCTAGGATGTGAAAATTTCTTTCCCCTGTTAGTAACTGGTCAATGGTTCAGCTACCTAGAAAGGGGCCATTTCATTTGCTGTAGAAAGAGTGGGAAGAAATATCTCAGCATTGGAAGTGCTGCTTTTGAGGGAATGTTTTTTATTGCCTTAGGCTGAACACCCCTAACTGTTTTTCAGACCAGGGAAGTTATTTTCTTAGTGCCTTCACCTTTGCTGACAGAGAATAGAACAGCCCCTTCCTGTACTACTAAGCACTTGCCATTATTGCAATGTGAATGAAATTTATAACATTCTGAGCACCATAAAGCTAGGCAGGCTGCAGCCAAGCCAGTTGTCATCATTCTTTCAGAAATAATACAATTTTAAATAAATGCAGTCCCAAATGTTCCCTTTAGTTATCACCAAGAAACAATGCATGAAAATACTGCTTGCTGCAGCTGACACGATGAATGATGGCGGCCCATCGAAAAGACTGTTCACTTTCTTAAAATGCAAATACCTGCTGACAAAACTTGAAAACAGCTAATGAGCAATTGCCCTTGGAAACATATAAGACAGAAGACATTCCATCCTGTTCCTTTATATATTCAGAGGCATGACTTGGTAATTCACCAGAGCAAGCACTCACTATATGATTCATTAGATGTAAAATAAATTTTTGAAGTTGTCATATATAAGACGACAAATGTGCAAAGTAGATATGCAGCTGTGATGAATCTGCAGAAGATGAACAAAGCAGATTTTCGTGCTATTCAGAAAGTTCAGAAAATGCTTTAAAAACTCCCAGAGCACAACACTCCAATGCAGGGATGTCCCAGTTCAGAAAAAGCTTTCATATATCATTTATCACAACAAATGTGTCTGTTTAATTCCCAAGTAAATGTTCTATAGTACATTATCATATCTCGTCAATAAAGACTAAAATAAAAGCAAAGCTTCTGAGTAATCATACTATACATTTTAGCTATTCTGCCTAAAATGTTTGGTTTGACCAAGTGTGAAGTGCTTTTCTGACAGTCTCCAAGATTGAAAAAAAATTCATTTGAAAACCACAAATATTTTAGGTTGATATTTTTTACCATTTGCCACATTTCTCTAAGAGATTTGAATTGATGTCAAACGACGATCAAAATGATGCTGCTCCAATGATGACGAGCAGCCTCCCACTGTACGTCTAGTCTGTGCTATGCTTTTGGGAAGTACAGCAAGGAATAGCAGATAATGAACTAAAGTTGACAGTTCAACTTACAAAAGTTTGCATTACGTTTCTGTACCATGTTACACCATTGTTTAGAAAAAGAGCTAGAAGAGTTGTGAAACAAAGAAAATGGTCAAAGGAAGTGAAGATTTCTACATCAGTATATGTCTTTCTTCTTCTAATATGTACGTCATCAGAGAAACATTTTTTATTCCCCATGCAGTGCCTCTGCAGAGCTAAAAGGCTTGTAGATTCAACTGATGCCCACATCATGCTATGAGATTAAAGGAGATGGGGTATAAAGATAAAATACAGGAATGACTTATATACTCCGTGGAAGCATTTTGTTTCATACCATTGTAAAGAGTCTTTTGATTATGGAGTAAGGATCTAATTTCACAAGCCTTTCATGTAAATAATTCAGCTCTAAGAAACCATGCCAGGCTGCTTTCTTTTTGATGCTTTGCAATGTGTGCGCAACAGCAGCCCTAACAAAGCAAAACTTCTTGTGCTTCTGAAAGATGCTGACGACTCTCCAAGAATATTTATAACTTACCAAATAGTCTGAGCCTATTAAATGTGGGCGCATTGTTGAACATGTTATTTTCCTCATCAAGATTTGCACATTTCTAAGGAAATGGCTTGCTTGCGCTACTGCAACTTTGTAATTCCTTCATTCTCTCCAAAGTGGAGACGAAAAAGACTTCAAGTTTTCGGGCAGGTAACAGGTCAATTCACACCATGCCCCTGCGGGCGTGGCTCCTGGTTCAAAGCATTTTTGCTCCCTCATGGAAAGGAATATACTGCCTGCTGTGCTGCACTGCAGAGGCATGTGTAGAATTGATAAATAAATTCACTAATTCTCAAAGCTGCGCCCATGGGTACCCAGTAACCTGTCCCAGTGTGGCAATCCATGTTCTGCCTACAGGAAAGACAGGCCCTTACTGGAAGATTGCATTTATACACTGGCCACAGATGAAATGTTCAGATTTTTATCAGCAACTGAATGTTTTGACACTGCTTCATTTTATTTTCATGATAGTTTTCACAGGGCTTTAGTCTCAGTCCTGCTTATTGTGAAATAAAACTACCTCACATGGAAAGCTGCCACAGAAGAGAATGTGCATCCTTCCTGCAGCTTTGCCTGTCGTTGACATCATCATTTCCATGCTACACACAGGCAAATCCATGTTCTCTTTATACAAACAACAGCTAAACATGACAGAAGCCATGAGTAGTACAGAATGGAGGGAGAGCTGTACTATAGGAAGGGAAAACATCTCTAAGAAGAACTTGTTAGGTCACCCTGGGATGCCAGGAAAAAGATGTGGGTTCTTCTGACAGACCATTGTGTGCTCTGGAAGACAAAAAAAAAAAAAAAAAAAAGCGCCATACTGTGAATAAAGAGACTGGGAATTTAATACTCGGTCTCCTACACGAAAGACAGGCTCTTATTGGAAGACTGCATTTATATACTGTCCAGAGATTAAATGTTAAGATTTTGATCAGCAACTGCATGCTTTGACACTGCTTTTTTCATGATAGCTTTCACAGGGCTCGGGTTCCATTCAACTGTGAAATAAAACTCTCTCATCTTGAAAGCTGCCTTGGAACAGAATGTGCATCCTTCCCGCAGCTTTGCCTGCCATTGACATGATTTCTGTGCTACATACAGGTGAAACAAAGCTGAGAGATGTACACCTTCCCTGTACATTTTTAGTTCAGATTCACATCCTCATTTATCCTCCACATTCATCCGCTTCCACCATTTGATAATCATATCGTATCATTTCAATTTGTGGCTTCTGGAATAAGAGTGGGAGAGAGCCTTTGGGCAATTTGTAGGCTGTGTGTCTGTGTAGCATGAGTAAATCCTGCAAGGTGTCTCTTTCCACTGCATCTCACTCAAGACTGTAGGGGTGGTTCCCAGTAACTTTAGGTTAGAAAGGACTGCTTAAATGATGGGTGATTTAAGCTTCTTGGGTTGACTGAGCTCAAAGAGAAGTCGAAGAACATTTCTATGCTGTGACACCAATCTTAGCTGCGGGGGAATTCCAAAGTCTACAGCTGGCATGCCTAGCTGTCTCTGAATTGTTAGACTCAGAAAAGGTGAGTCTGGAGACCCATGAGAGCCAAATCAGAAGCTCAAGTCCCACATATGGATGTGACTGAAAATAAACACAAAGCTAATGTGAAAACTGTTAACTTCTTCCCTGGGGCTCATTCCTACTAACCACACCACCTTTTCATTTAAGCCATCCTGCTTACTTGTGCAGCGAGTTACATGAAAAGCAAATGATGCTTTGAGTCAATGATCTCCCTGCATGGCACTTGGAAGGTTTATCTCCTCTCTTTTATACTCTCCCTTGTTGGGAAGGTCCAAGCCAGACTTCCCCACTCCTCTCTCTCTGCTTTTGCACTTACTTTTGTTGTAATTGATTGCTGTCTCCTGCTTGCTTCTTAGGGATTCAGCTTGCCCACCTTCACTTCATTATCTCATGCCCTTTCATTTCTACTTAATGTGGACATTTGCGTGTCGGCATCTAGGCTGCATCTTAATGTATGCAGTGAACTTTCTGATTCCAGGAACAGTCTGCTCCTGGGTGACAGAATTATCTTACGAAATACTCCTATTCTTTTGTGCCACTTGTTTTCTCAGGCAGGAGCTGCTTTGTTCCGTTCTCACAACTGAATTCTTCCAGCAGAATCCTAATACAGGGATCTTCTTTTGATTTGAAATTCTCAGAATTTGAATTTTTCCCTAGCGCTGTGTAGTTTTGATTTCCATAAGTTAACTTTAGCGAATGCAGTACTTAAACACCAGTGAATATGTTCACTCTATTTGTTATATGCATATGAGAGAGAAGCTCAGCACGATTTCATGCCTAAAAAGTCACAAGTACCAAATCTAAGAGTCTTTTTATTGATGTAAGTATTGAAGTGTACCTGCCTTACAGAAAATGTCTTCATGCACAATAACTCGGAGGTGGGTGCATGTTCAAAAGTGTAACCAATTATCACAATATAATATGGCTATTGCATTGAACTCTTGTTTCAAAGATCATGAATGTGACTGCCTTGTAATTGCATGATATCCTCCACACAGCTAACAAAAATACTTATGAGCTGATGGGTGACTTATACACAAAATTCGCCTCACACTCTGCAGTAAATCTGGACTGTGTTTTATGAGCCTCAGCACAAGGAAGCTAGTCAAAGATCAAGCTAGAAAGCCCACAGGGGAAAGAATCTCCCCACTGCTCTGGGGAGAAAGGAAAAAAGCTGGCTCTTGCTGCAGTTTATGCAGGATATATGAGTCCCAGCTTGTACACTGTAACGCTGATCCTTGTTGACTTTAGACAGTGTGTTATGTTGTACTCTTCAGGGCTTGTTCCATATGGGACATCTCATAAAATGTTGTGTGTAATTGGACAGGAGCATTTGTTGAAGGTAAAGGCTGGAGAAAATGACCTGATAGCCCCAGTGTGAGAGTCAGGCTGCAGAGTGGCACTGGGGTTGAAGCAAGCTAAGCAAGCTCTGCTGTCCTCTTGATTTTCTACCTGGACACTCTTTACCACTGGGGTAATTCTGAATTTGTGACACTCGACAAGGAAGTAATATACCAGCTCCGTAACAACTTAGCTGCTGAAACAATCTTCTGCGAGTGCTGATGCAGGAGGTCTGATTGTATAGAAACTGATCTAAAACCAATGAATTCTGGGGGGAACTGCCTCCAGCCACTTCTTTGACCGTAATGAGAGTTGATCAGAGTGTGTGCCTGAGGTGAACAAGAGACTGTAATGTCAATAAGCTCCAGACCCTACTGAACTGAGTAAATAATAACCAGAACTGTGAGACAAGCTAAAAGTCTTTTGTTGCCTTATTAGGTGAATGAAGTCCATCTTTCCCCCTGCACTTTCTGACAAAGGAAAGACATAATATATGTTCTGAGAGTGCCTGTATAGGGAGAGAGGGGCAAACAGTGACAAAAATGACTAGAAATAAAAATATTAAATCTAAGTGACTGATAAAAATATTTAAGCAACATTTTTTGCTTTTGTTTTGGTTTTGTGTTTTTTTTTTAACGGGGGATTCTAGACAACATCAAGGGTTGTCTTTGCTTTGCTAATGACAGACTGCGTAACCTAAAGAACATCTTCTAAACCCCAGAGTGCTTGTTAAGGTCTGTCTTGTGCATTGGGCTCATATAAAAGACCCTGCTCTGCCTCTCCTGTAGCAATGTCTTACTTGGTTGAAATGGTGTCATTTATGATGGGTCTCAGAATTTCTCTACTGGGGGTAGGTTTGAACTGGAACAAGAATATTATTAGATGCCATTTGATTGTGGTGATCATATTGTAGTGTTCCAGTAAACAGCTGCTGGTTCATGAACAACCTGCTCATAAGCGAATCGAATAGTTTTATGTCCTGTCAAAGAAAGGTACAAAAATACTGTAGGGCCCAAATACTTAGGGTGGGCAGACAGTCCTTTTTGCAAAGTGTTTTGTTTGTGATTCTCTGTTGCGCCATGTGCCCATATCATGATGGGATGAGATTTATTTTTTTTTCCCTCTTTAGAGAAATGATATCCATTTCTGTGGATCCTGACAATGACATTTGCATTACAATGCATGGCCTTTCTAACCTTCAGTCTGCAGGGTTCAAACGTTCCTTGATCATAGTAATGATTAAAAATCTCCTGAGCACACGGCATTTTCTTATGACAAAAGATTTCATAAGAGAAAAATCCTAAGTTAAAATCTCAAGTTAAAGAGGATGTAAAAATAATTAAATACAGAGGGGTCTCACTTCCTAACATCTTCCTGTTTGGTGTATTGCTGCAGGTTTCATTGCTCGTGATCAAAAGATGAATACAAAGTTCAGAGAGACACAAATAGGCCATCCTCTCTTGCCTGGCTGTATCAGTGTTGTGCAGCTGTAGTGGAGGTTTGCAAGATCTTTAACAAAAGTTCATTTTACATTCAGAACACAGACAGATTTTTGTTGCTGAATCCTTTTCACATCCTCTCACCACACAGAAAGCATGTGCTAAATTGACTTCAGCCCATAGCAACAGTTCTTCTGATAGCCTTGGAATGCAGGCTGCATGGACAGAGGACGCTTTAAGTCTTTAGGAAGAATACTTATTAAATAAGGCCCTGCTTTTATAATAAAAGCCCAATTTTAATAAAACACTCTCAGGCATTCTGTTTCAAGTAACTACTGCATTTATATAGCCAGGTGCTCATCTTGCTTTTATCTCGCCACTTCTAGCACAATCTCAATTTATGGTTTTAAAGCTTTTTCCTTCTGACTTTTGCCCATGTCTCTTTATAATTGGTCTTTTTCTGTTTAACTCCATGCTTGCCATTATGAATTCATGAAAATGCAGCTGCCATAGCCATTTCAACTGTTCAATTGCAATTTTTCTGGAACTTTATGTCCTATTCTTTATCACTCCAATTCAGATTTCATTCTCAGGAGAAGTAGCAGCAGGGAACCACAGACTTGAGGTGAGATTTCACAATTTCTCTCTCTTTTCTGGCTGTGCAAGGTAGGGCGCTGTTGGAGGCACATGAACAAATGTTTGGACTTTTCTTTCCTTTTCCTCAGCACCTGCACCATCCAACAAACTATAGGGTTTTTTTTTTTTGCTCAAGTTTTCTAACAAATACAGTTCAGAATTTTGGATGCCTGCTGAAAGAATCCAAGGGCTTATGCTCTTCCATTTTGTACAATACAACATGCCCTGCTCACCTCCTAACAACTGGCTTTTGTTTAGCAATGGGGACGAGGCAGCTATACAAAGAGAGCTTAATGGGTATTAGTCAATAATTGTCTCAGCCCTCTCTGGGACCACATAGTTTAACTACACAGTTGGCCTGCAACAGAGTTCAAGAAAAAACAGATTATCTTCTACTTTTACTGGTTAGGATAATACAATACAAGTAAAATACTGTATCACGTAAAACTCACATATGATGGAAGGCAGAAAAATCCCATTAAAGTCGAGTGAATATGGAATATTTTCAGAGATTCATCTGCATCTAGTGTCATGCTATCATAGCTGCATCTCTTTGTCGTTATTCTCCGCAAAACTATTCCATGTTCAATTATTAGAGCCACTGAAAATACTCGTATTCCTTTTAATTTTATCCTTCTGAATTTTGCTTATCACTAAGTTTCATCCTTTTTTTTTTTCCCCTCTTGATTCACTTTCTTTCTAAGGAAATAAATTCTTATAAGCACTAGAGCCTTCCTATCAGCCCACACCTTGATATGCTGTGAGCCATCCTTTAGGAAAGCTCCGCATATCTTTCCTCAGAAATCAGTTATGTCAGCTCTTAGTGAAGCTGGTGTATCTTATCTAAATTACCTCCTAGTTCCACGTGAGGTTCGGATGCCTGAAGTAGAGAACTAGATCCTTAGCAGATGTAAATTAACATACCACTATTGATTTTACTCATGTATGGTGTCTCCTTACACTAGCTGATGATACAGCCTGGAATAATAGTATAATAGATGGCTTGTGCATTTCAAGAATGGAGGCATCTTTTTATTCTCACTGGAAACATGCAGTCTTGTTGCTTGCACCTTTTCCTTCAGCAGCAGCAGTGTACAGGGGCAATGAGATTTGTCTAAAGCTTATCCTTTACCAGAAGAAGCATTCTTGTGGTACAGGAGAGTTTCTTCCTGAGTTAGCCTTCACTAGTTCAAGATAAAGTTGTAAGCTACCAAACCTGTATTCACGCAGCAGTGGATCTGATTTCATAAAAGCCTTTCCACTTGCTCGTATCACTACGAGTTAGCTTGGTCCCTTTCTCTTCAAGCTTTGATGAAGACATGATGACTTGATGAAGAATTACTTAATATTTCTTCCTTAATGTTAAGGAACCACTGTGGATTTGGACATAATGGAATAAAAGGTTGTTTCCAAATCCCCGCTCTGATATAAGACAAGCGTGCCAGTATATTTTATGTGATTTATGTGCTAATTAGACACTTTTTCTCATTAGCCACTCTGAGACTGGAACTGCTTGCTCTAGAAAAGAGTCAAAAGCTTCCTCAGTTTCTGTGCAAAATACACCTGTTGCAAAGTCTGATGTATACACATAGAAACTGACACTCAAAACCACACAAACTACAAGAAAGTTAAAATCATTCAACTAACAAAAAGCGTGTGTGATTCCCCATCTAAGAAAAAAAAAGGGAAAAATAGAACAACAACCACAAAAAGCATGGCTTGTACATTTCAGAGGAAGGTGGTTTGATAGAGCAACATAGGTGACATCAAAATTCACCAGCTAAAATAAAGCATTGGGGTTTGGGTTAGAGATGGCAATTACAAACTACATGATAAAAACATAAATATATACAAATGTAAATAAAATGTTCTTTTCTTTAAATGTAGTTCACAGAAAGAATACATAAAAGAAAATTTTATTTGCCTCCCATGCAAGTAAAGAAAAGTTGAATTGTCAATGCCTTGAACCAGTTCCTAAAGCTGTTTATACACACGGGTTTACAGTGATGACTGAAAAGTGATCAAAACACTGAGTGTGATGAGGGAGTACTCAGACTGGCATATCTCTGCAAGGAAGTGAAAGCTGTGCTCCCATTCACTCCAGACAATGCACGCCATGAAATACACATCTCATAAAGTGGGATCAAATTATAAACATAATTATTATAGACTATTGATGGAATAATGGGCTAGATTCTGCAACCTAGTCTCATTATGTGCAAATTCAATGTGACACAGTCTTAATTTGACACATATAATTAAAGGTCATAGCAGCGTTTTCTAGATTCAGAGATCGATTTTTTTTTCTCCCTATCCCAGCCACTTAGATTTTAAGGAAAATTTTATCAAGGAGAATATTTGTATAATTTTTAAAGCTTTTTCATATTCACATTTACTGAGCAATATTCACTAGAAAGAGTACAGACAGTGACTTCAGGGAGGCTGTTTTCATGAGTCTTAATCTGACACATATAATTAAAGGTCATAGCAGCCCTATCCCAGCCACTTAGATTTTAAGGAAAATTTTATCAAGGAGAATATTTGTATAATTTTTAAAGCTTTTTCATATTCACATTTACTGAGCAATATTCACTAGAAAGAGTACAGACAGTGACTTCAGGGAGGCTGTTTTCATGAATAAGATTGCACACTGTAAATGTGACTGGCTTTTTTAAATAAAAGCAGTCCTGCCCATAATGATATTTAGCATTTACTTTGACCCAGGTTTATTAAATTTATCACACATAGCTACATCACAGCAATTATTGCTGGGGCTGAAGACAGGAGATGGTGAATACTAAACTCTACAGCATGCTTTGAGTTGTGAAAACTCCTGTTCCTTACACACGGTGGGGGGAAATAAAAATCATCAAACCTGGACTCCAGCTGGTTATTTCAGACAACAGTGGTTGTCTGGGCAGCAGCTGAAAATATCTAACCCACTCAGTAGGGGCCCTGAACATACCCACTGTAGCCAGCTCCCTAGCAAAATTTTTACCCTTGTATTGCAGGCTGACACAGCATTCCATTTCCTTCCTATGGTATCAGGCATAAAGAAAATATAACCTTCACAAGAAGTCCAATGGAAGACAGATGTCTAAAGTAACAGCGAACTATACCAGTGTTCTGAAAACAAAAATAGACCCGTATGTAAGCTCATAGGAATGGAAGAGAAAATAAATGTTATCTAGGGTTTACCAATTAAGAAAAGCACATGAAAAGAACAGGCCAGCAGGTTTTGCTGCTGCTTATCTGAGACCTGAGAAGTCAGACCATCCTGGTCTCAAGGAATAAGTTTTCTTTGAAGCTGTCTCTGAAGGTCTTCACCATTTTTTCCAAGCGTGAATTAACAATTTAGACGTACAGCAGAACTTGGAAGGATGGAGTCACTAATGGTTGGGTTAAGATACTGTATCATGCTTCCCTGATATTCAACCTTAGCAAAATATTTGCAGAATTAAAAGGCAAGTAATCTTCTGTCCTGCTTAGGAACAAAGTTACTGCAAAGATGGTTAGGTTTCCTGAGTTTCTTTCACTGCTGTACTTCTCTTTTGTGTTCTTAAACACCCTGCCAAGTTGGGGAGCAAGAGCTTTAAAGAGAAAAATAGGAAAGAAAAAAAAACACAACCAAAAAACCCATCGAAAGCAAAACACCCGCAGAAGTTGCCTTTAAGTTTATTCACAAGGTCATATCTATGTCTAAGCACTTTGCTGAAATAATTCCTGCTATTAAGGCTCTGGCAAGGACTATCTCATATTTTATGTATGAACTCTAAAGTCCCTGGTTGATGTTATAATATAAACACTAGTAATTATTTTTAATGTTATGGCTGAAGACAGTAGTCAGCTACTGGATTCCATTGCTCTAACAGATGCAGACTATGAGGCTGTCCTTGTCCTGAAAAGCATACAGTCTAATTATTAGCTGAAAGTGGTCTGAGGATCAACAATTACATATCTATGTGCACACATGTATTTCTCCTCAGCTCCCCAAAGAGACACACAAAACCAATTCTAAACTTCATTTAAAGCCAGATTTAAAGAAAATGAGATGTAGTTAATAAAGCTGAGTCTGAGGGGAGAAAAACATGTGAGTAGGATTTCCCAAGTTGCATGGAAAGTAGAGGACTAGAAAGAAATATACTTGAAAAGCTATTATTTTACTAGGCAGAACATGTTCACACAAATTGGACAATAATCGGTGAGTCAAATAAGTGCTTTCTTATAAACGTACATCTTTAGCAAAGGTAGACTTAGAAAAATAACATCAAAGTCCCAAAAGAGTCATGCAGACAGATGCTAGGAAACTTGATAGCTTCCAGAATAATGATCTTAGCGTGCTTCACCCTGTATGATCAAGTCTGTGAAATCACTGAAAAATGTTAGTTAATAAACTCAGGGTTTAAAATAAGCACGTAGGAGGTTTTTTTACAACAGCATAATACAAAAATCATATTGTTTCAATTTCACACAAAAAAGTCAAGAAATTGAAGTAATCAAGTACTATAAAAACAACAGAGAACCTGTCTCAAGTAAAAGGTCAAAATGACATTCTGATATCTTTAGGATTTGCTAAAGCTGTAGCTAAAAGTTGCAATCTACATTACAAACTGTACTGCAGCCTTAAGTATAGAGACTTCTATATTTAGAACAAAGCAGCATTGTTAGTACTTTGTTCAAGTGTTGTCAGAGCAGACTGTTTTCAGGTGTATAAGGCAGACCCAATCTGTGCAAGGAATCTCAAGCAGAGAAAACCCACCTTGGAACTTCCATTTCAGGTGCAAATATTCCAAGGCACCATGGCTCTTGCACCTCTGCTTCTCTCCAGTAGACCATCATTCTCAGACCATAGCTGTCCCACTTGTCATCTCTTCTGCAGACAATATAAAAATAAAATACAGGATAAAATGAGATACAGGATTTTTTTTTGCATAATGCGATCGGTGTTTTCTTTCATAGCAACAACAAAAACACCCAAATGCCAAGCAGTGAAGTCTTTGCTCTGATTATAAGGGAGAACTACACCACCACTGCCTACGAGAAGATAAAAGTCTTAGATATCTAATGAATATAAACAACTTGATATATTGGATTGCAGACACAATATACCACAAGAAAATTCCATGTCCTCTGAAAACCTATTACCAAAACTCGATCCTGTTGCTTTGACTGAACACTGTGCAATTGTAAAGTTTTGCTGCCTGCCTCAGGGTTCGGGAGCAGACTCTCAGCATTTGGGGTACATACCTGGAAAAAAGCAAAGATGTTCTACAAGTTCCTGCTACGTGGCTTGGTAACCAATAAACTATGCAAGAGGTGAAGATATGAGCTCTCTTTGTTTATGGAACTCTGCAGATATTTATTTGTCTACGGTCCACCAGGAAAATTCTTTCCTTTTTAAAGTGCACCTTCACAGGAATTGCTGCCATACCCATCCTGCATTAATATTCAGGATCTGCACTCGTAACCCATTGCTAAGCAACACTTAACAAAATTGATCTTGCATTAAGCAAGCTCTGGAGCTTGAATAATACATTATTTCCTACTTCTGCTTATAATCAGTGAAGCCCTTTGGTTGCCTTTTGAATGTCACAATACTATTTTTTTTTAATTTTAAATATGGATTTTAATTGCTAGGAAAGTCCACTTGGACTAAGGATCAAATGTAAATTTACCCTTGGTACTCTTTAATGCTAAGAGTAAATAAATTAGAGAAATAGTTCAACCTTTAAGAATGTGGAAAACAGGAATGTAACACAGAGCAGCCATATCCCATTTTGCATTCAGATACATTGAGGGCAATACTTGTCAGCTACTGTGTGTATATCTTAAGCATCTCTGTCACTGTTTATTTATATTCTCTATTAAGATCACACAACTGTGTGCATTTATATGCTGAAGACAGGAGTTTTCTGTTCCCACACATGAATGTTATGTACATAGGAAATAACTTTGTCTCTCTCGAGTTTTCTGAATGGCTGCTGGGGATGGAATTCCACGCCTTGAAGCTGCTAGAAATTACCTGTTCTGTCTCCTAGCCCATTTCTCTGCCACTGCAGGATAGCTCCCCTGAGTATATTCACCAATGCCTTAATCATCTTGTTCTTAAGAGTCTCAGGCAATGCCTCCTTTGGGAGTTTGCAGCACAGTCTATTAGATCTTAGTGCAAGACAATACTTATTTATATTCATCCTATATTTATTTAGCCAAAGTCCTTTCTGTCTTCATCTTTCCTCAGCCCCTACTACACCAGCGAAAGACAGAATGCAGAAAGTGACTTCCCGTGATTACTGAAGGCCTAGGTGCTGGGATAATTATGTATGCTACCACCAGTAAGTCTTTCTTCAATTCCATGGAATTGTTAGATATCTTAAAATTCTAAAAATTAGGTCCTAGAGAATACAAATTGCTTAATTATAATTATCTCACACTTCATTCTATAAGACAATCTAAGGCACTTGCAAGAATCTACATTTTGCATTGAGGAAGTGTATGAGTTGTTTAAATGAGTACAGAATATAAGCTATGTATGATTTTCCCAAGTAAGTTTTTTCTTTTATAAAAATGTGGGATTTAGAGACAGAGAAGTCTTGAGTGAGAGCTGTAATATAAATCTGGGTCCCAAGCCACACTGCTTGTTTTACACCTTCTTCTTGTGACTTTTTATCTCTGAGTCTCTGATGAGTGAAGCTTTAGTTTTTGAACATCCAGGCAACAGGGTTTCAGTTTTCTGTTGAATAAAACGTCGGCAAGTGATGGCCTATGTTTTGCTAAAACTACTTTTTTTTTTACTTTAATATGAAGTCTGGAAACAGCTCCAGTCTGTCTGAGCAGGTTCTTTGTTCTTTTGACACTTTCTCCCAGCAATGCTTTGGACTGAATGATGAGAAATACTGGCCAGGAGTCTGAAGACACATTTCAAATTAATGGCTTAAAATCACACATACTAAGCAGCCTATTGAGCTTGTCAGTATTTACATATCTAGAAAAATAAATTGAGACATAGGACTGTCTATTTAATTGTAGCATCTTGCAAGAAAGCTGCTGAAGGGGACAAAGAATAATGTATTATATAGTCGTTTGTAGTCATTGGTGTTAAATCCTTCTATTAGAGGGGACAGCAGAGGACAGGCAATTCTTTTTTTGTGGCATCAGCATGATAGTGGCTCTCTCCTAACATGCTCCTTCACTCAGCATGATCTCTGTTGCTGACCTAGGTGGCAATATTTAATAGCTCATGCTTCATTTGAGGCCACACTTCAGACCTTTTCTTAGACTTTTCAATGTTTAAAGTCACCTTTGTGTATATCTTCCCACACTTCTCTATGATGCCTTGGGGGATCACTATCTTTGCCCCTTTAACAATTTAATAACCTCATTAAAAAAAGTATGTAAGTCAGGAGCATGTAGACCTGACTTGTGCGAATAGTATTAATTTCTTTCTTCAAGGGGATCTCAGCTGTAGCTTAAAACTTGCAGTTTTCACTTCATCTAAGGTATAGACAGGCTGGTTTTCTGAATTGGTTTTAGAAAAACATGTACATAATCAAGCTCTGCAGTTTTCTTGGTTGCACTTCTGTCAAATGCTCCAGTGTGTGTGCATGCAACCAAGAATCCTGTACTTGTAGGTGAGAAAAATAATCTTCTCAACAGGTTATTTGCCAGATCCTCTGGCAATGGCAATAAATTGTCTGTACTCAGTTTGAGCTGACTTCAGGTTCCTAAAGTGCTTCAAGAATGTATTAAACCTTTGACTGAGGTGAAAAAAATTCCTCTTCTTAAATAAGCATATCACTGTTAGTTTTTGCAGACATAATGGTCTCCGGAGTAAAAGATTTTATATTGACACTGTGTTTTTTTCCTTCAATGGAAACCTTAATATCTTTTGTGGCACAAAAAAAATGGTTACTTTTTCTGCCAAGAAAAACACCTAAGGAAGGATGGAAAAATATCTTTCCTGGAAAGTGTGTTGAATGTACAAGAATAAAGAAGCAAAATCATCGGGTCAGAAAGACTTCAAGAAGCCATCTAATCAATCTGCAAAGAGTCTCAGAACTTGTCTTGTCTGCTTATATTTTGTTTCTCTCCCTATGGACCCTTTTCAGAGCCTGACGTTGAACAGAATGTGCATTGTTTCAAGGACTTCTGTCTCGGTGAAAGACACTTATGGGTTTAGTTCCTTTGAGTCTAATCGTAAGGAAAAGGTTCTACTTTTTCCCATCTTGAGGGAATACTTCCTTTGGGACAAAGCAACGAGCACTGCATCTTGTTGCTTTTCATCTTGTCCTTTTTTAAAATCTCTGCCTTTAAGTGAGAGGAACTTTCCTTTTTATTCTTTTCTTTTTTTCTTTCTGTGTTCTGAAATATATCCTCTATCCCCTGGAAGACACATATCCTACTTACTTATTTTGGATTCCTTGCTTTGCCAGTGACTTGGCATCATCAAGAACAGAAATCAAACCATAGGCTTATTTTCCCTTGAAGCAAATGTGATCTGGAGCTTTTCTCAAATTCACATCCCTGTAGATTTGATTAACCCTCTTAAGAGGCTGTGTGAGCTCCCCATTACAATACCCTGAGCCACAGTCACTTAGCTTATTCTGGTCTTATTTATTTATTTATCTGTTTATTTTTCTCTTAAGAATATATTTTTTTTGGCATTTCACTGGCTTGTGCATCAGAATAGAACCTAAAATTAGTACTTCTCAGTTCCTTTCAGGCAGATAGTCTATATTCTGCTGCAGCGTTATGCGCTGATCTTATGAAATATTTTCCTGAACCACTGATGACATTGTCATGGTTTTTGATGCAGCTCATGCTCTTCCAGGGCATGTGAAATTATGTAAGCCTTTGCCATTATTGCATTTTTTTCCAGGCATCCACAAAAATTTGGCTCAAATATCTGGCAGAGTGTGCTACCACATGTACTACTTTTTGTGTGGAGTTTGATATTTAGTTTTATATATATATCCCTGGCTCCAGGTGCACTTTCTTGAAATATTAACTGATTATTTCTACTCCTTATGGAATCAAAGCACGGCACTCCTTCCATAAATTTCACCATAGCATGATTTTTTGTGGCAGATACTGACTGATTTGTTTGGGGTTCATTCTGGGTCTTCTGCAGTTTCTCTGCCAGAACTTTGTGCCCACTGATGAGCTGGTCTCCTCTTCTCCCTTGGTGGATTCATTTCCTCCCACACACCTTGGAATTGCAAGAGCTTGAGCTGCATTAGAACATGGACAACTACTATATTTTTTTTGTACTTCGCATTAAAAAACTTAACACTTGTCTTTCATTTCTATGCAGAGTGAAGTACTATTTAGACTCCCTTAACACAGTTTCAAATTTGGCCAGAGTTAACTGAAAACACATCAAGCACTTCAGAATCGCTTACTCTGAGAAATTAGGCTACTGTCTATCTGCCTTCCTTTCTGCCACTCTCCATGTTTCTTGTGCCACATCTGGGGCATATGGTCGACATTCCTCAAATTTCTTGCAGCTACCCTGCGTGCTAGCAGACACTGATGCTGACCTTGTCTTGTACCTTGTCAGCAGACACTGACGCTGACCTTGTCTTGTACCTCTTTTTCAGCTGTTGCCACATCTAATGCCTCTCTTCCCCTCCCTCCCCAAACGCTCTGTCTTAAGCACCCTGACTTCAAAAGATTTGGTGATTGTGGAAAATAGCATTTGGTTTTCCATAAAGGTTCAAGTTATTGGCAAAGAGAATTGTCAGCTTCCCTAGAGAGCTTAAGCTTCATGTCTAAAATGTAGCAGCAGGGAGAAAGAAAATTGTTTCTCTACATTATGAGAGGGTATTGCATTCTAGCACACTCTTAACGTTATCCCCCAAAGGAAAACACTGAAGTCACAAAGACTGAGAAGGGTTTATGAGTATGCAAACCATTACGGCTCCTCCGTGGCTCATGTTTATTGTCCTCATCTACAGACATCAATACTTTTGTTTTATTTTCTTTAATGAAAAGAGAGTTTAGGGAGAGACAAAAGATTGTTTGGTACAACAAATCCCCGGTTCTTGTTGTTTTCATGCTACTCAGCAATTTCAAATCTGATGTTAACCATAGGTACCTGGGCTGATGCCAAGCTTGGCCTTTGAAGCTACAAGATGTTTTGGGACTCCTTGTCCATCAGGCAGCACTGCTTCCAGACTGGCTCCATAATCTCCAGGAAAGCTGCTGCTTTTGTAAGGGAGAGGGGAGGAGTGAAGTAAATGAATGGAGAGAAGGAGGAATGGAAGCAATGATCATAAAGAACCATAAAGAGCTCAACATGTGAGGACTGCATAAAATTGTGTTAGAAAGAAATGGAAAAGAAGTAGCAAAAATGGAGAAAACTGAGAAAGTTTAAAAATAAGAAAAGGACAACATGAGAAAAACAAGCACACTTGAGATTTCTTTAACATTTATGTGAACGTAAAGTTACTTTTGTAGTTCAGCCATTAATGATGCTCCATTTACCATGCAAATTTAATTTCTGAAATCTGACTATTTAATGTAAATGGTGTTATTGTTTGGTGCCATGGTATGAATATCATGGAGATTCAAAACAGGATCTTACCATAGTCAACACTGAACAAACCCATTTGATAATCTCCAGATTTCTCTTTCTGTATTTACAGAGAAGACTTAAAGTAACTCTCTAAGGCTGCTTGACAGTGGAAAATCTTGAGATGGTAATTTCCATGCTGAATGGAGCTACAAAACTTCTTATCAGTGTTTCATCCCAGCTATGCATGAAGTCTGAGGACAAATTTAATTCTAATGACCTTTTCCCTCTGGAAATGAAGGCTGCATTGGCAGAATTAACTCTGGCATTAAGCAGCGAGAGCTCTTCACTGCAATATTTATGTTAACTGTTTTTTTGTGATCCAATTCCCAGTAAAAGTTCCAGCAGTAATAAAAGCCACTACAAAATAAGGTTGCCAGTTTACAAGATACTTTGTGAAACACCATAAAATTACTTTGTCATGATCACCATATCCAATACAAAGATAAGAAAGTGAAACCATTTGTCAAATATGCAGGGATGATCTTCCCATTAAACGTTTAGTCTTTAGATTGATGAATGTTCTGATATGATCCAAATAGACCGATTCGTGCAGGTAAAGTTATTTTTTATGTTAGTCTGCATGTCCTAAGGACAGTAATCACAAGAATTAGCTTTTACCCAGTGAGCCTCTGCTTTTGTAGGCTCTTGCTGGAGTCAATAGTGTCCTTCAGAAAACAATCCCCAGTGGCTAGGAAGGACTTCTGCTCAGAGGCTTCATTCAGAAGGACTTGTTTCTTGTTCCTTATGACAGAAGAAATTGAGGATTAGCAGAGGGTAAAAATCAAACATTCTGAATATCTGCCTCAGTCTCGTCTTTCAGTTTAACCCTAACCTTGTCTTTGATTATACGTTTTGTGTGAACACAAGTGTTTTCAATTTTAAATGTATTTTTCTCTTATCTCTTCTAGACACTTGTGGGCAAGACGGCAAGGTGGGAGAAACAGCCCTGAAATCCACCTCCAAGTTCTGTAGGTGATAAGTCACTTCATTTATTCATTGGTTTTACTGTTTGTTTGTTTTGTTTCTTATACTTTTCCACCACAAACTGTGTAGAGCTTTTACTTTGCCCAGGACTTGCCAGTATTTTATTTCTCTTTAATCCAGGATATTACAAATAATACATGGTAGCAAATACATTGTAGAACATGTAGGGTCTTTCCAGGCCAATGGGTGCTTTCTCTTACACTGAAATCACTGATATTGGGGTTAAGTGCTTCAGAAGGCTGAGAACATAGGGGATTGCACCAACTGCAACATCTCCAAAGTAGCTGGTGCTCCTTTCCTGCTAGGAATCCATAATTTTCCTGTTGTGTGACAGCCTTGCAGCACTTCTGGTTGCAAATTCTTGCAAAGTTCTAGGCACTGTTGCAATAAAAGATGGCTGGTTTATATAGAGAAGAGGCCAGGAGCAGAGGCAAATAGAGGTCAATCAGAACCTGCATTTTCAGTACTTTTAAAGAGGAATTATAGGCTGTTGTAAAATGGACAAATGTCTGAGGAACTTTGTATAAGCCAACAATCACTTATCGCACAGGTGATACTTTTTTTTTTTCTGCACAATTGCCGAGCAAAGCTAAAAAAGCTGAATCTGCAGTTCTGAGAATCACAGGAGGAAATAAACCCCCTGTCTATTAAAAGGATACAACAGTATATGGAAGATACAAAGGGATGTTAAATAAAGTTCCGTGCCACTGCATGTAGCTTTTTGGTGATACATTTTTAAATCCAGTTAAATTACAAGAATTGAGTCTTCCTAATCCAGTGGTGAAGGACTCTGGTACACAGTAAAGTACAGAAATACATTTTAAAAATTCGTTACTGTAAAGATTTCCTTTCCTGAGTGAATGTTTAAAAAAATGAAGTCAGTGGAATTGTGCCTCACAAGAGGAGGGGAAAAAGCATCAATAAATGTTTGCAGAAGATTTTCAAGGCTCTGCCTCAAAGGCTGCAGTCACTGCCTCAAGAACTGTGGAAGCAATCAAGAAGGTGAAAAAGTGAGCCTTGCTGTCAAGTATAACTGGGGGAAATAAAATCCTTTACATGACAATGCTTATGTGTTGTTGCTCCGGACTTCACCCTGCTGAGTACTTGGCTGCTGGCGATGATGTGGGACAAGGTCACTGTGGCTTTAGGGGAAACCAGGAGTAGCTGACTTGGTTCTCCAGGCATCCTTGTTTTGGTCTAGGGGGAAGTTAACGTGCTTCAGTTATGTTGCCTGCAAGACTGATGCTGAAGCCTTTCTCTGTGAACTCTAAGTCCCAAAGTGCCCTATTAAGACAACTATAACATTCCTCTGCCTGGAGAATTTAGCTGGCACTGAGATCCGGCCCTTGATCATTGCCTGTGTGAAATGCTTTCTGCACCAGAAGGTTCTGCTTCCAGAATGAACCTGGACAGGCTGCAACATGGAGAAGGTGGCAGAGCATGGTTATAATAACAACTTCTGGTCAAATTATTTACACAGCTCAGGTGAATTATCAAATAATATCTAAAATCAACGTTTTACAGCTGCAAGCATGATAAAAATGTTTTTAAACTCTTCAGAAGCTCTTCAACTTGGAGCAAAAGAGAATTTTACATCCAAAATAATAAAGATTTGAATCACCCACTATAAAGAGATTTCTAATACTATATTCTTGGATCAGAATTAGAGGCAATTATAGCACTGTCCAGAGATAAAAACCAACTGACAAGGGTGTTTCAATTCTAGTCATGGGTGATAAACAGTGCGGAGGTGAAATGCTGCAGCTGCTGCGTGATAGAGATTGCTATCAGAATTAAACAGGAAGCCCGTGTTTTACTGGATCAAGAAAGATTAGCTATGTTTTGAATATGAGATTATGAAGTAATTAAATAACTGAAGACACATTCCTGACACAAATGCTACAAATAAGAATGTAATTACTCACTCTATATACAATGTGTCTGTAATTTATCATTCAGGTCTTTGACTGGCAAGCGTAGCAGCCTGCTTCACACTAAGTGAAGTCAACCGTGCTGAAGTCGCTGAAGGACTGAGCCCAGCGTGCTGTGCTAACAAGTGTGTTTTACAAGGATGAACTAACTGCTGCTGTAAATACATAATGGGTAGAACTCCTACAAGGTTTTTTTAGGAAACAATGTTCTGCTGCTCTTCACCAGCCTGGCCTGGCAACTCATGACTTGAAGAAATGGTCAAGGGAGGATTAAATTGATTCGACTGTCAGTCAGATCAAGAAAGTAGTAACTATGCAAAATGCGTAATCACTGATGTATATGCATAAAAGTTCTCAAAAATGCAGCAGGTAATGTGGTTTGTGTATGACAGTGCTGAAACGCAGCAATGTCTGGGGTGAAACACAAGTCAAATGGAACTGTATAAAGCTGAATGACAATAGATTTCTGTAAGTCCACTGAGGAAATCTCTTAAACATAAGATTTAAGATGGTGAAAGAACGTTAATGTCTGTGCAGAGAAGACAAATTCTCTGTAGTTAAAAGCCTTACGGGAAGGCCCATACAGAATAATCTGCACATTACTCTGTTAATCTATATAAAAAAGGAGAAAGCTTGCATTCTCTGTGCAAGGCAGAAGTTGCACAAACCTTATCCATCACTGAAACCAACAGTTTCATAGGAAAGTCTGTGCGCAACAGAGAGATATTTCGGAGTACTTACCCTGGACCACTGTCAGAAGAATGGTATAGTCCAACATGGGAGGGAAGGTGAAGCAAGGCATTTGGATATGGATTTACATCCAAACCTGCAGGATTTTGGTTTGAATTTCTTCTCTTTGTTTCTTTTATTGGATTATATTTTTCCCTTCTGCAGTCGTTTAGCTTTCATTAGATTCTATGTGCACCAAGGAGAGGATGCAACATGGGGTACTTACGTGCATATGTGCTTGTTCTCTGCTGTTAAAATTAATAAAACTTCATTGCTGCTTTTTCAGCCTCAGAGGCTTTTATTGTGGTTATGTGGTATTTAGGAACTGATTTTTAAAATAAGATCTAGGAATAGAACTGTATACTGAGTTCAGTGCTCAGGTAGAACAGTAAATGAATAAATGTGCCCCTTTTCTGTGTTACTAAGGAAATACCTGATGTGTCTTCTGGAAAAAGTGAAATGGAGTATGTTGGTATTTTTCTTAAAGAGAAAAGGCAGTACTTACAAGACAGCTTAATATGTCCTCATTTTGGGGTGTCATATTAATTAGCAGGGCATGAGTTCTTTTTTCCAGTCTGGTGCAGAGAACAAGACTCTCATTGAGAGCCTCCTCTCCATGTTTTAGAACTTAATTATGGAATTAAAGTGTGAAATTTCCCTCCTTCCTATCCCTTGAAATCCTCAGAAGAGGAGGAAGGGTGCCTCTCTCATGGTCTTTGGCACTTGATAGAGCAACAAACACCCAAATCCCAATGCAGGAAATCACAGTGGGGATCTTTCTCCTTTCTTGCTGGAGATGGTCTCCTCCTTTCACCCTAGTTCTTAGATCGTATGTAGCTCCCCTCATCTGTCTCCTCCTCATTTTTAAAAATGGGAGATGGCTTTCCCCTAAACCTTTCTGATGGCCTAGGAAGTCCTCTACTTCATGATCTGTCATGGGAGCAGAGACCTCTTCATAGTGTGGGTTGTGCTGATCAAGGGAGGGGAGCTCCTTGTCAGAAAGAAACCTGGGATGACTGCCATGCCTTTGAAATGTAGTTACTTCAGTAAATTGTTAAACTGTTGGCTGAAGACAGTCATAACGTTTTTAAGGCCAGTTTTACAGCTCTGTAACCTCCTAGAAGGCCAGTCGCATCTGGGGCTGCATCAAGTGGGGCCAGCCGGTCAAGAGAGGTGATTCTGCCCCTCTGCTTTGGTGGGACCTTGGCTGGAGTTCTGTGTCCAGCTGTGCAGCCCTTGGCACAAGGGCATGGACCTGTTGGAGCAGCTCCAGAGGAAGCCAAAAAAGCACTCAGAGGGCTGGAGCACCTCTCTTATGAGGACAGGCTGAGCGAGTTGTGGTTGTTCAGCCTCGAGAAGCCCCCCCGGGAGACCTTAGAGCAGCCCGAGGGGCTGCAGGAAAGCTGGGCAGGGCCTGTAGTGAACGGATGAGGGGCAACGGTTTTAAACTAGAGCAGGGCAGATTTAGATTAGACATTATGCAGACGTTCTTTACTATGAGGGTGGCAAAACCCTGGCACAGGTCACCAGGAGGGCTGGTGGAGGCCCTGTCGCTGGAGACATTCAAGGTCAGGCTTGATG
>NW_009721182.1:0-67429 GCF_000703405.1 Apaloderma vittatum
CAAAGCACATTTTAAAATGAAATTTGCAGGAGGGCTTCCTTTCAGCCTGGTAGAACTGTTGCTGTGTTGATTGTCGTGGGTTTTGTGTTGTAGCTTTTGCAAATCCGTCTCGAAATAGTCCCAAAGGTTTGTTTTCACCTCCTGCTCCAGGCAGAAGGGATCTGGGTATCTACATGTGCACATGTGTGTGTTTTTATCTCCAGCCTTGCAGTGGTTTCAAAAGCCAAGTGAATGCTGAACACAAATGCTTAAAAGGTATTGGGTTTTTCTAATGCCCCTCTGGTTAAAAAAGAAAAAGCAAAAGGTAAATGGGAACAAAAACAGAATAGAAGAAAAATGCTCCATGTACAAGGGAAAGATAAAATGTAGAGAAATAGGATACTGAAAATGAAATGCCCTGAAACAGCTCTTCTGCAAACAGAAATGTGTCTACACCATAAGCCTCTTTTCTTCCCTTCCTTTTTTTCTTTTCTTTATGAAGAAGTTTAGTTCGTAGCTGACAGATCGATGCTCCATTATACTTATTTACACTCTGCCAGAAGAGAATCAGGGTCACTTAAAATGATACCCCCATTAAAGGCTCTTTATACAACCAGAGTGGTACAAAAAGGCTGTGGTGATAGGGACAGCAGGCTGGTTCACAGACCCTAGGAGAAGTGACATTGCCACTGCAGCAGACTCCTAAAATGCCACCTCTTTGGTAGCTCATTCCTGCAAGTTAGTGCTGCTGCTTCCAACAGCCATTGCAGTCCTTGAAATTTTGAGATTTAAATAACCTTTGAGTCCTGAAGCCCTTGAGAGGAAGAAGAGCCATCCACCTCTGGATCCACAGCTCCTGGCTTCATGCCCCCTGTCCCGTGGGTCTGTGAGGTTTTTTTCACCTGTCCAAGCTGGCTCAAAGTGAGTGCTCTCGCCAGTTGTCTTGCCCATCACTTCCTTCCTTTGGCTTTATCTGATGAGACAAGGTGCCCGGATCACAGTGCTGTGTGCTGCTGTTACCTTCTAGGCAGACTTGGCCGTGTTCCTGGGAGTCAGTTCATGCAGTTACTATACACATGACCAGGAAAGGACCCTTGACCTGTCCATACAACTTAACAGAAAAAAAAGAAACCCCTAGGATTTCAACTCTGAAGTCCAAGAGCTCAATATAAAGTCATTGCATCCTTGAGATGCCTCTTTTCCGTCACCCAACCTGACCTGTTCTGGATATTAGCAATTTTTGCACATGGATATTTGGTTGCAGTGGCAGCAGGTGCTGGCCAGGTTGGGTTGTGAGTGGGGCTGCTGGGTCTTGACTGGCTGCTGGTGGCTGCATGAAGGTAGCCCCGTAGCCAGGGCCTGGGGACAGCAAAGCATCTCCAGCAAAGCTGCCTTTTCTCTCCAGGTTGGGGTCTCCTACAAGCACCGCAGAAGCCCTTTGCCATCAAAGGATTTTCACCACAGGGAAATCCCTCTGAGACCACTTTGGGTGGGGTTACAGTTCCTCTGCATTGCCAAGAACGCTGCCAAGTGACCAGATGGCACTAGAGAATCAGGCCTCAAGATATTAGTCAAAAAGCCCATCTCCTCCTCCCCTTCAATTCCTTATTTGGCTGTTGGCACAGTGAACAATTTGTGTTCCCAGAGCTGGACGCTTGTCAGCATCCTCGCCGCTCACCCATCCACCCACATCCACCCTCCCACCCCCTCAGCAAGCTGCTCAGACTACAGATGTGACATGTCTTTAGCCATTGAGTACCCATTACTAAGGGATTTGTATTCAAGAGGGGTTAGGTTATGTATTTGTATTGCTTTTCCTTTTTCTTTTTTTTTTCTTTAGTGTACCTTGTATTTAATTTGGCAGAAAGCTCCGTTGAAGCTGCTTTACCTTTACCACATTGTTATTCAATTGTATTTCCCTTGATGAAAACCCTGGCAGGCTGTTGCTCGGTGACAGATGTGCTAGCTTTGGTTGAATCACCACCACTAGGCTTATTATCAGTTTTACTAACGTTTGCTGTTTTACACCATAACAGGTAGGGTGATTCAGTCAGTCAAGGCAAACACACAGACACATCTGCATACACAGATTTAGACAGAGCCCCCCCACCCCCACGCACATACACAGAGATGAATCAGCCTAAAACGATCCTTCCTTTAGGCATCTCTTTGACACAGTGTTCCTGGATCCCCTGCCCATGTGTCACTCACTATCCAGGAGTAAATACCACTTGCTAGAGGGGCAGGGCCACAAGGTGTCTGCTGTAATTCCAGTCACCAGGATGAAAAAACAATCCTTAGCAACCACAAACAGCTCAGACTAGTGCTTAAGTTGCGTATATGTAAGATTAATGGAATGCTTCTTTGGTTAATTCAGGTTCTAGAAATTCATATTATTCACTCCAGAAGTCCTGAATTTGCTTTTTGCAAATGACTTGCCCAGCGCACCCGCTGCACATGGGGAGCTTTCCCACTCTTGCACACACAGGAGAGATTTGTGACTGTTGAAGTTAATCGCATGGGCTAAGTATGAGCCTGAGTCTGTTTCAACAGACCTGACTCCTCTCATCCCCTGCAGCGTAAATCCAAACCCTCTGCAAAGGTGTTGCTATACTAAGGCCTCTGGGGAAAGTGATGCTGCCTGAATAGGGAGCCCTGTCATCTGTCTGAGCTTTTCCAGTCACCGGAGTGATGAGCGTGCAGGTTGTGGTGCTCAGGGCAGGTGAGCCTGCTCTGCAGATGCTGCAGGTTTCCCTTCTGCAGGGACAAATCCTGTTCTTGGATCCCATAACAAGAACTTTATATAACATTGTTGATTGTCCTTGGTCTTTAAAACATCACTAGTGCCTCCCAGACATGGTGTTCTAGCTGCAGAGGAGCTCATTGCTAGTCAACGGGCTTCTCCTTGCAGGAGATGGAGCTGGTAGTGGGTTTGGGAGGAGGATCAATCCAAATGCTTTGGAAATTGCCATCTGTGTCGCAATCCAATTCGGTGCTCCAGAGAGCTGCTTTATTCATCGTGATTTTCTCAACTCACAATGTCAGGGAGCCTGAAGTGTTTGCAGATTTAATTCTATACATCCACACTCTGAAAACTCTGGTGGTTGTTCTCAATTATGTAAATCTCTAGAGGCTGCAAAACTGGGCCAAGAGTCTCCTGGGGACAGGTATTCTCGTGGCCCTGCAGCCTCCAAACTGCTCTGTCTCCCATCTTTCTGGGTGGAATTGGCCATGTGTTGGAGTGTAGCAATAGAAAAAAATAAATTGTTTAAAGTAGGAAAACTTTGACTTAATATTTAGTGTGATTTTAAGGCACAGTATTAGGCAGTTTATATACAAGATGCTTGGTCTCTTTAATTAAAAGTCACAATGACTAGTTGTAAAATAATGAATGTCTCACTCTCCAGCATCGAAACTCTGTCTAATGAATTCTTTGCCTTGTCTGCCTCTGTTTCCGTCTGACATCCTGTATTCATTCACAAGGTGTTCCTGTTAATGAAAACAAGGTCACTCTTTCAGCATTTGATGGCCAAGAAAGGAAAAGGTGATAGAACTGCAGCCTTACCGAATGTGTTATTTTTTTTCCCTCCTTCCATAATTGCAAAGAACTTCCACTGATTTCGACAGGGCTTAGGCTTGAATAGCAAGAGGAGAATAGGTGTCAGATCGGACCATAGGACAAATTGGGGTTCAGTCCAGATATTCAGGTTTTTACATTGATTTTCCACTTTTGTCTGTCATTGCCTTGTAGGACAATGCTACTAGTTCATAGAGACAGAGGCATTTGTTCTTCTCTGCTTATAAGATGATGTCTAATATTTATTAGTAAGTAATATTGATGTTGCATACAGAGACTAAATTTGAGACCTGAACCTTGCAATGTTGCCCTCTACAACATAACAGCAGAAGGTCCCTGCTCTGACAAGTATTCCAGCCAAACAATGCAGGAAGGAAAGTTTTATAAAATTCCCGTACAGGGAACTGAGGAAGAAAGGCAAAGTGGTTTTTTTCCTGCTCTGTGTGGGTCATGTGAAAGTAACAGAGCCTAAACCTCTGCCCCTTGTGCCTGAGGGTAGAGCCAGAACCCACTGGAAGACAAGTTCCTTGTTCCCTGGGAACTTCTGGTTGGAAATTATTATTATTTAGCATAAATCGATATAACTCCCTGATCCATCCCTAAAAGAAGTCACTGGCCCAGCACGTGTGACAGCTAGCAAGAAGAGCTGACCTGCACTGCAAGTTTTTTTCCCAGAAACCACCTGGAAAATAACTTTGAGCAGCACCTGATATTGGGGATGCAGAAGGGGGAAATCTCAGTCTGTTCACAGACCGCTGGTGAATATTACCGAAAGAAAAGGGACTAAAGTCACAAAATTATTCGGTATGAATTATTTCCTGACCTCTATGGAATGAATACAAACACTCCAGGACCTCCAGAAAGCCCCAACATGTAGCCCCTGCCACCTGCAACGAATCTGGGAGCTAATCTGTCCAGGAGGCGAGTGTCAATGCCAAGAGGGACACATTAGACGTCAGCTCCTAGTGACATCCACCTTCTGGGGACACTAAGTCAATTTGCCTAATTCCAATGAAATTTCAGTAATAAAAGTAAAGGTGGCTTGCTGAACAGAGGCTGAGGAAGGATTAAAGGCATTTGCATTAATAAATAGAGATGTTATCATGGAGAATTAATGTTCTTTGATACAGATCTTGGCAGCATTAGAAGATGCTGGGTACGGTGCCTCATTATCTCTCAGAGGTTAAGGGGTCAGCCTGGGGCAAGGGGAAGTGATTTATGCAGTATCTTTGTCAGAGATATAAGAATATGTATGAAATAATAAGACTTGCAGAGACCATTAGTAAAAATCTCCCAGGATCCCAAGGTCTCGCATTGCACTAGATTCCCTATCTCTATGCTGCACATCATTCAAGTACTTTCTTCCTCTGCTATGTCCCATCTCTCTCTTTTACCCTTTTAACGGCTCATATTAGGTTTGTTCCTTCCCCTCCCAGTATCTGATAGGCAAACATTATTTAGGAGGAGTGGTTAATCCAGAAGACAAGGCAGGATTCCTTAATTTGAAGATTTTCACCCTTTCATTCCTCAGGAGATACTAGCTTGGGAGGTGACATTTAAAAGAAAAGGACAAGTGAAGAGATGAGTGTTGAGTAGTTCAGGTAGTAATTAAACCACCAAGGAGAAATGAATGGATATGTGGATCTCTTCTGCATGTGTGGGAATTGAGAATCATGCAGGGGCACGTTGCAGAGAAAGTTCAACCCTGCTACCCCTTGGATATTTCTAGCACAGTAAACTGCTGCTAGCAATGGTCAGTCCTGGGTATGTCAGAGAACTCCCCTTCTCTCTGTAAATGCCACAGTCTCCAAAATGTCAAATGACATGTCATCTGAAGGACTGGATGCTAGAGGGAAGGAAGGACTCCAAGAAGCTTCAGGTTGGATATTAGGAAGAATTTCTCTACTGAGAGGGTTGTCACGCATTGGAACAACCTGCCCAGGGAGGGGGTTGAGTCGTCAGCTCTGGAGGTGTTTAAGATAGGGGTGGATATTGTACTGAGGGACATGGTTTAGTGGTGTTGATAGGGCTGGGACAAAGGTTGGACTCGATGATCTTGAAGGTCTCTTCCAACTGGAACTGTTCTATGATTCTGTGACACCGGTCAGTTTCCCACACCAGTGGGAACAATGTGTTAGGCTGGAATTTGTCTAACCCAGTATAATATGGTATATTTCCTCACAGACAGAAAGCAAATCCTTCCAAGCTCAGTAAGACCCAGACATGCACACAGGTGACTCCCATCGTTGCCTGAAGCTGCACATCTCAGGCTGCCAAGTCGAATATTCTTTGCCAGATGCTGCTTTCCTGCACAACTCGACGATATCTTCAAACCCTTGTTAGAAGGGGTTTTCTGATTGCTTTCGGTTATTAGACCTCTCCTCTGATCTCATTCAGGAGTGTTTCCAAGAGGGCTGCTCCTGTGAAGCGGGCACTACTCAACCCTTGTTGGGTGTGAGGGAAGCAAAGCCGTGGGACAAGTAGCAAAATTATTGCCGAGTTGTAGACACACAATAAACCAAAAAGAAGCGATGAGGATGGCACTGCACACTACCTTTTAGAAGAGGTTGCAGATCAGCATTTCTGACACTAAATTCCTTTTGGGAATCATTGAGAAGGGACTCAAATTAACCTCCTCATTTGAAACAGCTTTTGGCCAGGATGAGAAAAAACATAGAAATTTTAATTCCTATAGTGTAGAAAAATATTAATAAAATGGGACACTTAAAATTAATATTGTGATTTGAAAGTGTCCTATTTAAAAAAACAAACAACAACAACAATTGACAGGATGTTGGAGTCCTAAAAGCTATTGATTTTTACACATTTTCTAAAACATAAGAAGTGAGAAGCAGAAAGATCTAAATAAATGAGGGAATACATTGGAGAGGCTGAAGCTGAGCTCAGATCCGGAGAAGCCATAGGAAACAGAGTTAAAAAAACCAGTTGTCATCATTTCCACTGCTGTGGGACTACTTGTATGACATAGGTTTCCCTGAAGTGCGCAAAGCTAAGGATGCCCATTAAGGAAACATTCAAATAATCTCCACTTCTGTACTCAAGAGATCCTAGTGCAGCACAGGCCCATCGCAATCTTCCTTCCTCTGCATTAGAGCAAGAAGCCGTGATGGACTTCAAGCACCACCAGCAGATTAGGCATTTAATTCTCATTTATATTCTAAGGGAACAGTGCCCTGGTCTGCACCAGCTGCTTTGAAGCCTTCTCCCCTCTCACCTCTGCAGCACTTGACTTGCCAATGTATTTTTGCTATCCAGAATCAGGATAACAGGTAAAGTTAAAAATAACTTGGGGTGCAAGAGAAATGGATGGAAGGATCTGGACTGGATCAGATTAAATACTCTCTCCTTGCACCTTTTCATATTTTGTTCTATTTTCTCTCCCCGCTTTTCCCCTGAATTTTGAGAGAATTGTAATGCTTTTGAGCAAAAACACTTGAACTTTTCATTTTGAAAAATGTCATTTTCTTTGATCACATCTCATTCAGTGGTATTTGCCTATCAAAAGGTGTTATTGAAAAGCTGCTGTCCAGCCCTGTGTAAGTTATCATTTCTGTTAGAGACTACCTTGGGTCTGTCTCGAGCCTTATTTATGGACTCCTTGATTTTCAGAACTGAATAATGCTGTCAAATTGAGTGCTTTTTACAGTCAGTGAAGGAAAAGATCATAAAGGAAAATAAGAATGGAGACTGTTATAAAGTAAGAAAAGTAGAAGCAAAATATGGGACTGTATAGGAAGAAGGAGAGAAAAAAATATGGCAGAATATTTTGTTATAATATAATGAACGTTTTCAACTCACTTGAGCCAGCCCATTCCAAATACACATAGGTATGGGGAGGTTTTGATCACTTTTGTTTGTCTGCCAGTCCAGTTCCTTTGAGATAGTGAACAAAATTACCCTCTTTATACCTGTGTTCAGCATAACTTTGTGCAAGAATGTGCACAAGATCAACAAAAATGTGTGTAATGAGCAACCTCCATCAGCTGAGGCAGCAGAACTACTGCACATCAGGTAACTTTTTGTGTAGTGTGGGCACTGAGAGTGAAGGGTAGGGAGTTTGGGCAGCTGGTTATGCACTCCTCCAGTACGTCCCCTCTTCTAACTGGTTTGCTACGTGATGGAGCGCAGCCTTCCACGGTGTGGGGTGGCACCACCTTGGCTATTTGCTTCTCGACTGCAGAGCTTTGAGAAGCCAAACAGGCCTGATAAGGAACTACAAGTCTGTTTCCAGAGCTCCTTTGACTACTTTGGATCTTTAGGAGTTAAGAACTTCTTTTAACTTTTGAGGTTTTTGTTTGCTATATTTATATACGAAGAGCTTGTGCCAAGGACCCAATTGCAATTTTTTTCTCTCTCTCTCCTCTTTCTTCTCCACTTCCTCCTCCAACCATAATCAGGGACACCTGGAAACAATAAAGAGCTATTTGTTTAGTTCGTCCTTCTCCCCCTTATTTTCTTGGGTATTTGATGTTGTGAAAGCAAGGCTGTTAGAGATCCATTAAGCAATGTTTGTAACGGAAGGGAAGGGTTCTATCTGGTTTGAGGAAGATAAGGCACATAAATCGAGCTCACCCTACATCTAAACATTTCTGCAAATAGCTAAGAAGGAGACAAACATGTAGTTGCTTTTACTACATGCTGCATGCTCCCTCTTTTGCCACCACTGGAAGCCAGGAGAGCTTGAGAACTGGGATCAGAAGCTTCAGACAAGACCGATGAAAAATTTTCCAGGCTGGAAATAGGTATTTGCAATAAGATAATTAATTTGCTTGCTACTGTATTGTTTCTGCAAGGAGCATCCAGTGTGTCCACCCAAGCAGTGTGGCCATTCTGCGATAATGATCCATTTGATATTTTCCTCTTCTGGATTTAGGAAAGGCCCATTACTGCCAGCTTCTCAGTCATGGGGCCAGAGACAACACAGTCATGTCTTTATTCAGTAATACATATGGAGAGCCCTTTTCACAATCACAGCAGTCAGGCCAGGTCTCATCTCAGCCCCAAGCTTTGCCTGTAGGAAATACTGCACGGCAGGAAAGCATTAAAGAGAAGGATTTGAAGAGGGATATGCAGCCCAACCAACATTTGAGGGGGCTGCCCCATTCCTCCAGCTTCCTCTGTGCCCTCTTCCTCCTGGCTTGATGCCTCCTCTAGCCCATCTTGAGACCTGGAGGCCACCACAGAGCGAGGACTTGCCACCCATTGCAAGTGTGACAGGTCAACACAGAGGAAGAGAGTCTCCTGCTCTAAGTAAACTTGTGTTTGGTCTCTATTTTTGCCTGCCCTGCAAGCATGTATGAAACCAGCTTGATCATATGCATCCCTGTGGGATGTCCATGCCATTTTCTCACTTTCACATATTCAAGATTTTTTCTCTCAAGAGGTATTCCAGAACTTTTGCTAGTAACGCAATTCACAGCTCATAGGGGAAGCTATGTGGAGGGGCTTATTTAGAGCTGTTTTATCCTGGCTCCCTTGGCTTAAATAATAATCTTTCCTTTCAACAAACTTAATATGGATTGTAAAGACTCCCAGCTGTAGAACATGTAAATCAAAACTCTCTTGGAATGATCAGGAATCAGAGTATTTATTCTCACTCTTGTCCCAATGTTTCTGAAACCCAGGTCAAGAAATTATCCCCTGCTTCTGAAGGAATGGATGAAGTGTGTGCAATAGACCTTGACAGACAATGTCTTCATGGTTTGAGTTCAGAATTGAGTCCCCGGGTAGATAAATCAGTCCCCTGCTAAATGATTAATAGTCCTTGGATTTAATCTGTACTGGAAGGGGCTCGTAGGTAGTTAAGGGGCCAAATCTTCTCACTGAGTACTCAAGAAATAATCTCTTTTGGGACTTCTGCAAAATTGCTTAAGGAATATGTTGTCATTGGGTGGGTTTAGCCCTGACTTAATCAGGGGACTCCACACCTAACAATTATGGACACTAGGGAAAGTAAGGATGCAACTGAGGCACAACAACACATTCAGGTGTGCCCAGTGCTCAGCACAGGGGAAGTGGAGGGGAATGGGAAACAGCCAAATGAACAGGAGTCCTGTGTTTTTCTCCAGCTCCCATTCCATGGCACTGAGAGTCATGTATTTGAATATCTGCCTACAAGTTATTCTGTGTTCCTCTCTTAAATTGCAATTCCAAGTAGGCTTTTATGGCTCTAAACTGATCCCCCTGAGGGAAAGGCAAAGCCACATCATCACGGAGACTCCACCTTGCCAACTGATCTGTTTTATCAGACCAGGGCAAGGAGGGAGTTTGGAGGATTTTAAAGAAGTATCTCAGCAAAAAAATAAAAGAGCGTGAAAAGCCAAACCAGCCCATTAATCCCTTTGCAAAGACAGTTTAATACCCATTAGGAGGCAGATACAGGGTGTACTTCCCGTCATGGACACACAGACTTGACTGTGGAGTTAGAGGTGCCAACTTCCTGACACAGGGAGTGACACAAAACTCGCGAGTCCATTCCCCTTTGGGGTGTAATTTCTTAATCTATTAAAAACAAAAGACAGAAAATGCTAAAGATTATTTTAAAAAAGTTGCTAATAACTCCCTGGGGTCAAGAGATCTAGAAGCACTCAGCTACTTCTGACTTTGAGCCAGAACTACCAGGGTTTTTCACTTTAATATCTCTGGTGTCTGTGGCTGTGATGTGATGTGCTGCCTATATTTTAACACGAGATTCTGACAGTTTTGCCCTCTGAGTCTTAGAGAAGTCTACTGTCCCAGGGGAGCATGCTCTCACAGAAGGTTTATACTTAATTTGTTCTTCTCCTTAAACAGAAACGTTTTCTCATAGACATTTGCTAGGCAACAACAGCATAACTGTACTTCTCTGCAGAACATTTGTGCTAGGTCTGGTTGAAAAACTTTAAAATCCTGTGAAAAGTCACATCATGCTGCTGTTCCATAGTTTACACGGCGTAGGTATGTGAAAATCAAAATTAAATGTTGCATAATGTTTCGAAAAGGGTACCAAGGAAAGTTCCAAACGTCATGTTCCCAGGATATTTTCTCTGGTCTTCAGATTATTGAATTGGTCTTGTGCTTTTATTTTTGATAGCTGCATGAATTTTTTTTTTTAAAGGTTCCTACCAAAATTGGGGATGCAATCTGCATGTTTATTTTACACTGCCCTCCAGCTTCAGATACCAGCTCCAAATTCTCAGTCTGCTGCTTCCAAACGCATATCATATGGATATGATCCATTTTCATTTCACAAGAATTTTGCCTGCTGTTTTAGGATCCATCTCTCTAAGCATCATCTCTGCTTGTATGATGCTGCTGAGCCCAAGCCTGGGTGCACTGGCACAATTTTAAACCAGATCTGTCATTCTGACGCAACTTGGTCCATTTTAATGCTCACATTAAACTGGCTTTATTAGAATTAAGGATTAGTTACATCCAGCAAAGAAAAAATTCCCAATAGACTATGAGCGGGAAAACAAAACTAATACAAAATTTAAGGATTTTATGCTTCTTGGCTGATTTTTAAATAAAGGAAGGGGATTATTGTTAGACACCTCCATGGACTTTGTCTTCTTAAAATTTTGTTCTGGACATCCTGTACTGTGGAAACATGGATGCATGCATTTAATGGGTGCTAGAGACATGGAAAGGCTCAAAGTCCCATCCGACTCAAGACCAAGGGCTTCGTTTCAGATTTGTCCTCCTCAGGGCAGTGGCCCTGTCCTCCTGGTTCCCATGGAAATCCTGGGGCAGCAAGACCAGGCAGGTTTTTTTTTTTCCTATAGTTGCTGCCTCTAAGAGGAACTGAACAAAGCAGATACGTATCATCAGACCCTCTGCTCCTTGTCTTCATTTTCTTGAATGCCTAGCTTAAAGGGTCAAGGTTACACCGTCCAACAAGGTACCTTGAATCCCCAGCAGCTGTTCTTCTTCAATGTGAAGGTTATTAATGGGCATAATCCATCAACCAATAGACTTGAGGAAATGAGACTGCAGAAATGCACCTTTATGACTTGTGAAAGCTCCGTTGGCTGTTGACAGGGCTGGGGAATCTTAATAAGAGGGGTAGAAAGAAAAAAAAACCCCACACCTTTATGAGGAATTAATTTCCTGTCTCCATTATGAAGTGCTGGGATGTTCATTTAGCATGCAGTAGGTGGGTGTTAAGATTAGAGCTGTAGAGGAAATGGATATCGGAACGTGCTAAATCTTCCTCAGTGCCAAAGCAAGAAGCTCCGAGAACATGCTAATGATCCTTCTTCATTTGAGCCAACTCTGACAATAACTTCCCAAAAGCAGGAGGCCAGTGGTTCCCATTAAAACCCGTTCTTCCTATGTTCCAAGGCCTTGAAATAGATGTAAAATATGTCAAGACTCAGAAGAGGAGGCGTGCAAATATTACTGATGAAAAAACTTTAAAGAAGTCTTTAAAAATCCCTCCTTAGCACTTAGGAATTCACTCTATTAGGTTAAACCTGTATTTATAGCTTCCTTTACACTCTTTATTGTATCTGATGCATTTAGTCTTTAGTAAGAAAATTAAGGGACTGAATGGATATTAGCAAACTTCACACCTGCAGCCCTGGGAACACTTGAACAGAGCTCTGCTAATCTCATCAACAGCCCAAAAGCTGATCTGATCTAGCACCTTTAGCCACCAAATACTTTACGGAATCTTACTCTAGATCTGATTTCAAATAGAAAAAGTGTCCTTGTTTTCCTCGGTCAAAAAGAAAACGACTTTGTGTCATCCGATAGGAAGCCATAGGCAAGCTTAGCACCTTAATTTCTTTCTGGGTGGTGGAAGAAAGCCAAACTCATCCAGGTGGGATGTGAAACCAGGGAAAAGGCAACACAGAGTTGCACTTGAAGTTGATCTTTGTGCAAATTTCCAGCACACGGCCTTTCACACTGCTTAAGCCACACTTTCTTTTTGAATGTGACAGTATGCATGGCTCACCCGCTGCATGAAGATAAATATCACGTTCCATGGGTGTGGAGACAGCATCTCCAGGGACTTTGAGAGAAGTGTCAGTTCTTAGTGGACTAGATGCTTTGCACTTTGTAAAACACTCCTCTCCGTAGTCAGGGCTAGTTTTCGCTTTGACTTTTTCAGGAAGAACTAGTTTTCCAACAACTTTAATGGCATCACTCTGCTGCTTTGGACTGCCTTGTACATTGATTGTATCTATCAACAAGTCTTTGGAGCAGAGCATGTTTATGCCAGAGTGCCTTTATCCGTCGCATGGCACAGTCCTGGGGCTGAGCTACCACCCCAACAGAGACGATAATCAAGGATACCCAACTTTACGGCTGCTATAATATCTTGTCACCATCAAAGCCCCATCCTTCACATCTCGTGCAGCACACTGGCTCTCTCTTGTTCTCCCCTTGCAAAGAAAGACATTGTGTTTGGTGTGATAATGTAATTTAAGGTCATATTTTGCCTTCAGCCATCAGCATGTGCAAATGCTGTATGACTAATGAGGCAGTCTCAAATGACTATCCTACACTGTTTTTCTACAAGATAGTTTGTTGTGTTTGCAATCCCTCCTGACAGGTGGTGAAGAGCTGTCTTTCCCCTGGGCTTCTGACTTGAGCTGGAAATCCAATGGCAGTGCAGGTTTCTGGCCATAAGGGACATCTCTCCCCTACTCTTTCGAAAATGTGCTAAAAGGAAAATCTGCCTTTTCGTTTGTCTCTCTTGCTTTCAATTTGTTTTCAGTCCTTTTTCTTTTCCTTGGGGGGCTCTTTCACCAGCTCAGGGAAGTTTTGTTTTTTCTGGGATGTCAGATGGTGGCTTGGCCAATTTGCATGCCAGGGATGAGAGAGAGAGAGACAGATGTTGAGAAAATGGGTCAGCAGTAGGATCGGTGCACGGCCACAGTGCTAAGAGATGAAATAAGGTTCTCCTCCCTAGCCCACTCTTTCACAGGCAGAAATGACTCAGCTTGACAACACAGAAAGCTTTCAGACAAGCTAGGTTTACAAATGATAGATTACAGCTTGCAACTCATCAATGACTCAGCTTGTCACTGTTCATCACTTGAACTCTGACACGTCCTCTTCTCCTCCTAGGTTTTCTAGCTCTGGACAATTGCTATGGATCAAAGGGGCAAATGGGCAATATTTTCAGACAGTGTGCACACTTTTGGAAGAGGAACAAAAAACCCCTAACTAACTCCTGACTCCCATTGCTTTGGAAAAATACCCTCAGGAGCTTCAAGCCACTTCTCAATCTTCTTAGAGAAGTCCTGGCTGGGTTAGGTTGATGCTTCATCTGTACACACTGACTCAAACAAGGACGTAAACTTTCCTGTTCTCCTGTTATAATGTATTTTCCAAACTTTCTTTCTCATTTTGCCTTACGTTTCCACAGTTTTCTCCCTCCTTGACATCCAAATCCATGTTTCTGCTTTGCTCGGAACTTCAGAGAGTAAAAAAGCAATGATATGATTTTGTTTTGATCGGACGCCTGACCCTCTCTTCTCATTTTTTTTTTTTTTCATGTGTTGAAGGGGATCCATCAAGATAATCTCCTGTTATTAGGTTTGAAGTGTTTTGAATTTGAAATGCCTTTTCACTTAGAAAGAATTGATGCCTATAACTTGCAATGTGTTAGCACTTTTGTATAGTGCCTGACAGCCCAAACTACATTACAGGTAGCTAATCCCAGTTGCTGAGCTCCATTAAAGACTAGATCGTATCTGTTAATACAGCAATACTGCGTGGGTCATTGTGCTGATGTAAGGAGCACAGCTGCCTGGAGAAAGATTATGATGTGAGGGGACATCTTTATTCTATTTTAAACTAGAAAAGTATACGGGAGATACACTAGTCGTGACTGATTAAAGATATGAAAAGGATTTTATGAGCCTTCTTGCTCACTCCATGTTTCTCATTCTGTTTGTCATTCTTCTATGCTTGGTAAATAAAGACGAACATAAACCCAAACCTTGAGGATAATAGCAAAGACAGAGACTCATAGCTGTTCCTCTTATGTTCAGTGGTTTTTTGTTATAATGGGCTAAACACCGTGAGTCTGAGGAATCAATTCCCAGCTCTAACACTGATCTGTCACATGGTCCTGGGCCACCTTTTCCACTTATGTATTCTCCCACTATTTTTTCCTTGTATCTTTTTAAAATTATAAACGCAATGTGGCAGTGGCTTTCCTGTCCTCTTCATGTGTGTGCTGTCCCTGTCACACTGGCAATCCAGCCCCAGCGGGCTTCTCTGTCTAAGCAATCTCTAATTCCCCAGCCACTGGATTTCAGAGCCATGTGCCATTTTGCCAGGTGAATATTGATACCTGATTTCCCAGTACTGGCTGTTCAAGGGACACTCTCACCTAAAGCCTTCAGTCTCCTTATCTTCCTTCTCCTTACATTATCAGTAGCATCCAGAGGTGGAGATCCTCTGCACGTGGAACACTTTCGTTCTTCATCTTTCTGTGTGTTGAGCGGTTTCTGTGTGTTGTGCTATAGCCGATGTTCATCCTTATCTAAGTAGAAGCATAAACCGTGCTGTCTCCAGCTCTGTACCCATCTCACCACTATTGCCACGGCTGTTCATGTCTGAGGTTGTACTCTGACAGTGCAACGTATTCCTTGGCAAGCTTGGAAAGGAAACAGTCTTATAAGAAAAAAAAAATCACATTAAGCATAGCATGTGTTTCATGCTCCTTTAGCATCTTATCCCGCTGCAGAGTGTTGTAATTCCCCTGGCTGCTTTTGAATTTCATGTCACACTTTTAAATGTGGTTTGGTACATTCTCTACATGCTCTGTCAGTAGAGTTCTGCCAACAACCTCAGCACACAAGCACTGGGGAAGCAACTACTGGCTCTGCTTTCTTGCGTGCCGAAGGGTGTGGATGCCATGACTGCAGATATGTGCTGCATGCGAAGAAACCGTCTTCATGCTGCTGGAGCCACACAGGAGCCTCTTCTTGACAAGGCAGGATTTTTTAACTGGGCCACTCATCTGCAATTCTGTCTTGAGCGACACCTACAGAGGAATGCTTGAGCAGGTTATCTTGAATTAACTTTTAAAGCAAATGAGACAAAGCTTCTTGTAATATTCTTAAACATTCTCACTATGAATTAGGTAAAATTATTTTAAACTTGTTCGAGGTTTGACAAATCCCCTTTGAAAATTCATCCAAAGGAATATTCAAGAGTGTCTTGTATGGAGACACAAAACCCCTGACTGTCCTTAAGCCAAGCCTAATCTTATTGATTATATTTTTGCTAGGAAACAAAAGAATGCATGACTGTGGAAACCAGCCTTTGAAAACCCTGAATTAATGATGGAGTTGGAGTCAACCACTGAGACCAGTGACAGCAAATAGAAGACAACTAGGATCTTTGCAAAAAGGCAGGAAGGAAAGGGTTAAAAAGGGCTTATTCTCAGCGAAAGGTGAGGGTAACACAGATCTAGTGTAAGAGTAATTATGTTTATTGACTTATGCCCCTCATGAATAAAGGGTGGTATTTCTGCTTGCTGTCTAACAGCAGCCTCATTTATTCTGTCTTCCCACATTCCCTTTGAAACTTATTCACCATTTCTAAATGCGCCCAGTGTGCCAACATGTTGCCTCTAAGTTGGTCACATGGAGATGAAGGAGTCAAATTCAGCTCCTTCCTGGTACTAAAGTACATGTTTGATTTGAAGACAAGGTACAGGCTAGATTTCAGAGCAGTCTTTCAGACGTTCATCAGTTCTTTAAGCCAAGAAACAAGAATCAGAAATGGTTTGCCGAGAAAGCCAGAATCTACTATTCCAGAGAGAAAAGAAATGGATTTTTAAACTGAGGAGTTTTTGTTTAGCCAGAGTCATTCTTCAGGGCAACATCACAGCTGCAGACGCAGTTTAGATACTTTGAGGTGTTTGCAAAGATTAATTAGCTGCCTAAATGGGAACTGAGCTCTGATGAAAGTCTGATCCTTGTGGGCACTCAGCCTCGGGCTTGGTATGCTTTTGAAAAATCTCACCCCAGAGGACTCACTGGATGCACTTTTCTGACCTGAGCTCATGCATTAGAGAAGAACCTTAGAGTTATTTCAGTGCTTCCAAGAGTTCAGGCTCATTCTTCAAAGCGAACAACCTAACGCTTTCCTAGTTTGCCAAGAAGTGGCAAAAATCCCAGGAGAGTTTCCTTTTCAGAGAAAGTTCATATCAGGCAGCAAATCCAGATTGGCAGCAGAGCTGTCTGTTTGTAGATGTGCATTTTAATAACTATACAGTGGGGACCCAAGCTGCAGCACCTTCCTTTCACCGATGCTCCCCGACCCCAGCCCTCTCCTCTTTGCAGGCAGCCGTGTGCGTCGGGTTCCAGCCCGGGCCACTCTCCCCACTTTGCTCTCCTGCTTCTTTTTCCTTTGCTAGATCCGGGCTTTTACGATGCTGCTGACTTAGTGCATTTTGCAAACTTGCAATTTCACACTACATTTGTCGCCATGGTGACATGAGGGGGGGGGGGAATTCAAAGCAGGGGGAAGAAAAGTGAAAAAATAGACCCAAAAGTCTTGAATCAACCCCTTATTTCGTTCGTTGCCCATATAAAGTTGGACACAGAGCTGCATTAGCAACGGAGTCCATAAGGAACGTTTTAATACCCCCAGGCACCCTGGAGAGCTCGCTGGACATCTGAACCTCTTGCCCTCCCCTCTTCCCTCTTAGAGCTGCCTCCTCCCAGCAGTCTCGATGGTACCCCCAGACATTCCCTTTCTCGGTGACAGCTTTTGCGATGAGTCTTGCTGTCTTTGCGGGGACTGTCCTGACACTTGGGAAGCTGGCAGCAGCCTCCCACAACATGACAGCAACAAAGGCAGTGCTCAGTGGCAGCACTATTTTACTTTTATCTTTCATCCCAGCACCAGATCCGTCAGCAGGGATGATGGAGCACTGGCTTAAGCTTGCTCATATCCCTCCACCTCTTCTTGTCTCCAGTCACCGTGGCTAAAGGAGCAGCACCCTTTAAATGAAAACCTCACAGCAAAGAGCTGCTGACACTTTTTCACTATAAAGATACATAGGGTGGCTGGTAGCTAATGAATGTCAGTGCTCAAAAGGATAATCTCTGCTTTTCTCTGATACAATTTAACAGTGTATTTCCCTAATTTGAGGCTGATTTAGTCGCTGGGGTATTTGGATGCCTCTTCTATGGTGCCGATAGTTAATTAAACAGATGTTGCAGAGGGAATCATTAATTTTAGTGCTGCAGATGGGAGCGGAATGACTTTGTGAAGTTAATGTTTCAGCAAAACAATAGGCTTCTGTCATCAGTTGGTATAAACCAAGTAAATTAAGAGAACGAGTAGAGTAAAGGAGATAGCTTCGAAAGAATATCAATTATTCATTTTAGAATCATACTTTTCCCCCCCATAAATCATCGTGCGAGGAGAGGAAGGGGAAAAAAAAACCTTGCAAAAGCTGGTAAGAGGAGAAGTGGAGCAATCCCCAAGTTAGCAGCCTGGAAGAGAGCTGCACGCTGCTCCCACTCGCTCCCCCAGGAGAGCCGAGGGCCGGGGCTGCAGCAGCGAGGGGCAGGGCAGGGCAGCCCCTGTGGTTCTCACTCACAGAGCAACTTCAGCTGGGAAAAATCACCCAGAGCACCTGAAATCACATTCAAGAAAGCCCGATGCCTTTTCTTCCACACTTGCAAACAGGTGGGCACGAGCATCTTCCTTTTCTGAAGGCTGCGAAACTTTTTTCACTCTGGGCTGGGTGTCCTATACCTGTTAGCAAGGTTTCCTAGGGCAGCTGCTTGGATTTTCAGAAGCATCTGGGTATGGCGACATTTTTTTAATAGGAAGTTGATATGTTTTATAACTTTCAGAAAACCTCAAGGCCAGTGTAAAAAGCCTCTAACCACATCTGTGCATCAGCTGTGGCTATTCTGCCATGGAAATAGAAAAACTCTAAAAACACGAGGTCCTTACAAGTTTCTTGCTGTCATCAAGTGTCATTAATTTCTGTGGAGGAGAGATGCCTATTTTTGAACTAAAAACAACAGAGGGAAAATTCAGCCACCTCTGAACCATAAAACAGCAGTGGCAGAAGAGAATCCAGAGAAAAAAATGAAAACCATCTATCGTGTTGGAGTCAAAGTGCTGCTGACTTGCTTGAGTGCTTCACAATATGAAAATTATGTTTCTTTTTTCAGACAGATGAGTCATTTGACCACTCAGACATCTATATGAACACATCTATGTCCATTTATATTATCTTTCTCTTTCTCATATGTGCACGTTTTTTCCTTATTACCAGCTACTCCTTTCTCCAAAAACAATAATCAGTGGTTATTCTCATTTATTTGATAAGGCCAAACAATTTCACTGCCCAGAAAGTAATTATGAATTTGGCAGTTCTGATTAGTAAATCTTTCATGAAGCAGGCTCCATTTTGTACATAAACAGTATCTTCCAGAGGTTCATTGAGAAAATATTAAGAAATAGAAAAGACACAAAGTAAAAAGCCCCACATTCCTCCTGGCGATAAAGTCCTGACCTGAATCTTACAGGCATAAGGTGAATTTCACCACTGGATTTATTTCTTCAGCACCCAGTCCATACCCACCATTTTATTTTAGTGGACACCATTCTTGTTTTATTCTTTCTGGCTTTACAATGCCATCTACTCGGTTAGCTCCAGCTTCGCAATCGAAACGTCCCAAATTATTTTTAGGAGCTCATTTCTGCCCTCAGACTTGCTGCAGGAGGCCTTGCCCTGTGTTACAACTGGACGAGCTTTTGCATCAAACACCCGCTAAACCGGCCAAACGCCGGCTGCTTCCAGCTGGCTAAAAGAGAGGGGTCCAGGACGTTTTGAGAAGCCATCAAGTATCCCAGTGAGCTGCCAGGATGCCCCTGGTGCCACGCTGTTTCTGCCAGCCCCGTGCAGCTGTTTAGGATGCTGTAGGGACCCTGGGATGACGATGCTCATCTTCTTTTCAGCCGACCGCGTTGGTCCCCTTAGGCCTTGCGAAGAAAACTCTCTGGTACAGACTTCAGCAAGAGGTGCTGAAGTCACTTATAACCAAACAGAATAAATTCAACACATCTCAAAGCATCCCGTTGAAAGACATGAAAAAGGCTCTGATTTTTGCCTGGCAAAGACTGAATATGAGGGTGCGGAGAACGCAGAATCCCAAGACCTCTCTGCTTGTGCAATATATTACTCTGAATTGAAAGACTTTGGCTGCTTCCTTTAGGAAATATAATTCTCATTAAAGGCATGAAATTGAGCTCCTCGGAGACCTAAGCTTTGGTCTGCTGAACAATCTGAACATAAGTTTTCAGCAATACCAGCTTCTCGCTGCATGTGCTTGTGTCTCAACAGTGTGCTGCAGGGATTTGTTTCTTAGAGTGAGTCCTTGGGCTTGCTGTGTTTATTGACTGGTGTCCCTTCAATGTTGGCTCTAGAATTCTCTAGAGATCTAGATCCCAACCATAAAGGTGCCTTTGTTTCCTTCTACTCTAGCACAGGTCACCACGCACCTGTCAAACAATAGTTTCTGGGCTATCCCCATCCTGCTCAAACAAGGAACAGTGTCTGGAAAGGGACTAGATCCCACCACAGGTGTGGGGAAGGATGTTCACCTAGTGCTCTGACAAATGTCTTTATCTCCTTATCAAGTCCTTGGGAGAAGATGCTCCCAAGGTGTTGCCAAGTGTCCTCAGGCATGAGGGCAGCCCCAAAGCAGAGTGGTTCAACTGCATTTAGCCGGATTTTGTCCTCCTGGATGGTGTCGCAGTGCCACTTCGTGGCAAGCTTCCTTGGAGTCACCTGACACACAGGACTCCCCAAAGAGCATGGTGGCCCTCTCCCCATCAGGGAACCCTTGCATCCTGCTGCCATTCCTTTCCTCTGCACGGCTTCACCTGCCAGTGGCATCTGCCTCTGCAAGAGGTAATTGATTCCCATCCCCTTTAGAGCCCTAATTAAAAATGCACTGTATTAAACTTGAATGCATTGGAAACAATTAGCTTCCTCTTTTGTCTCCTCATTTGAGCCGGCAACGCGAGGCAGCCAGGTGTCACGTTCAACAAATCTCCATCAAGTGATTTCTGTGGAAGGAAATGAAGTTTGAAGAACTCCTTTGCTGCACCCGATGCTTTGGCTCTGACCTTCTCTCGCTCTCAGCTTATCTCCATGGAGATGCTCATTTTGCAGATTGGCTCCATCTTCTGCCAGCAGCCGTGTCACGTGGAGGCAGGAGGCAGGGGCCTAGGCAGGGAAGCGAGGCTGTTTCAAGGACTCGTTGCTGTTATTTTCAACACGACACAACTTTAAAATGGACGGTGGTGTCCGACTCTCCTGCAGAAAGCATGTGTTTTGTGCCACTCCAACCTGGCACCGTTAGCTGAGACCCCAAAAAGAGAATTTCAGCTTGAGCTAGAGGCTTCTGTGGCATATCTGTACCTAGGTGACAAGTGGCAGAGTGGCCCTCATGGCCCCTAGGACAGGTCTACACTTTATTTCAGAGAAGCCTAATCATGACCTAGTCTATAACTACAAGAGCAACACCTGCCTACAGGCAAAAAACACTGCTGGAGGCAGAGTGCGGCATTGCTGCTGGGGTTTTAGACACAGGACCACTCCCACTAGTCGAGCTGATCGCGACATGTACATTAGAACTAGTGCTCAGGGCAGGGAGAAAAGTGGAAAATTTATAATAATAGGTCTACAGCTGCAGAAGTCTCTGTAAAATGGGAAGCCCATGATGAGCATCCGCTCTCGTCAACCAGCTCTGAATCCCGTGCAGGGTTTAGCTCAGCTGGTACCACCACAGTGCAGCTCCGGGGATCTGCACCCTCCGCAGGGAAGGGGAGTATCAGCAGGACTATGTTCAGGGCACTCAGTAAAAGCACTGACTGGGAGATTTCAGCAAACCATTTTTCATCAGAAAATGCTGATTCTTTGGAACAGGCTTTCTGTGAGAATAAAAGGGCAATTTTTCCTCATTTTAGCAACTCTAAATATTGAGGCAGCTCTAAGTGAAAAAAGAAACCAAGAGAAGCCCTGCTTGAAAGTTGTGGGGTTTTTTTCTCCTTGTTTCAGGTTGTAACTTTATTATGATGAAAACCAAAGGAAAATATCAAAATAAATGGTGTAAAATTGAAAGGAAACTTTTAAAACTGGCATAAAAATAAAATCCATTGATGTGACTAGAGGTATTTTTTCCCAGTGCTTGTTGCTACCATATTAATTTTTTTTTTAAAACAACTAATACTAGAGAGAGGAAAGGGATGGCAAGATCTCCCAAATAGGCTCTCAGCCCAGGATGAGCCGTGGGGCCAGGCTGTGTGTCTGCAGCAAGCAGCTGCACTGAATCACAGATTAGAGCTTCTCAGGGCTTTGGTTATCAGAGGAGAAATCCTTTTTAGGGCCAAACCCCTTGCCTGGGATCTCTTGGCAGGAGGAGAGGGGGCAGTTAGCAGCACTCAGAGGTTGTTAGACCAAGCTCAGCTGCAGGGGGTCACTAAGCCGCATGGGAGGAGGAAGAAGGCGATGCCTGAGACTTTCCCCAAGTCTCCTCTGTATATAAACGCCGACTCAAGCTGAAGCTAAGACTGTGACCCGTGCCAGATTGCTTGCCAGCCAGAGGGCACCTTCTGAAGTTCTACCACCTTCGTCTAGGCTTCAAGGGATGCAGTGAAGGTGTTTACAGGCAAGTGTCTCTTCCTTCTTTCCCCAGTGATTTCACAGCCCCACCTGCAGATTTACAGCAGTGTGAGATGAGAGCAGAGCATCCTTTGAGCTGCAGGGCTCTAGCATCTCCTTTTCAGTTGCAAGAGCAAGTCTGAATATTGAGACGAGGCTCCCTCCTATGTGCAGACACCTCTGTCCTTTTCTCAACACCCCTTCTGCTTCCTTCTGCTTTACTTGTGCTCGCACGTCAGACAGCCCTTAGGGAGTTAAAGCATCTCCAGCGGTCTTAGGCGGTTGTTGGTGAAAGTAACAAGGATTTTTTTTCTTGTTTGTTTGTTCTATGGAGTTTATTTGGAGAGGGATTTGTTGTTGGTGGTGGTTTTTTAATAAGATTTGTTGACAAAAGTAAGTTACAGTCAGAAATACGCAAGGGGGAAAGTTTCCCCTGCACTCAGCTTTTGGAGGAATTAAGACAGCAAGAATTAAAATAAAAAGCAGAACACATCGGAATCTTTAGGACATGTAGACTTGAATGATGAGGGAGGAATGGAGCAAAATGCCCGTGTCGTGACCCTTGGGGCTGGAGCTCTGAGAGCAGATGGAGTTTTGTGCCTCTGCTTTGCTGTTTTCCCCTTCCCAGCCCGGCCACTCGGGCTCAGCAAGGGGACTTGTGTGTGTGTTTAAACGTGTATGGATTGGCTGTGTGCACATATGTATATACACAGCATTTCCACACATGGATGAGCTAGAGGCATCAGCTTTTTGGTGAAGCAGGCTGCATGCTGAAGCAGGGCCTATTCTCAGCCCTTTTCTTGCCACCCACATCTATCAGTCCATCTCCAAGACTGATTCTTACTACCCACCATGCTTAATGTCTACAAGGATCAGTGAGAAGGATTCTCATTCAGTACAATCCAAATTAAAATTTGTTGCTTTTGTGCCAGACACTGTCAGCTCTGTCTGCTGCAACTTAGCTACAGCTCTTACAACTTCTGATTTTCTGGCAATTTCTGATCCCACATGAAGCTAAGAATATGGCTACAGTTTTCGGTACCCACTGAAGAAATAGTTGTCTCCCTTCTTCATTACTTTTTCCTGTCAGGACAACATGGGCTGGCAGTAGGAAGCACAAGAGAGATCCTCCTTGTTGAAAATGTGGTGGTGATGGAGTAAGCTGAAAGCTAGGAAGGGGATGGTGGGAAAGAGCGGGAGGACTGAGTGAGAAGCAGAAAGTTCATATATGAAGAGGCAGAGAGATGCAGAGTTACAGCTCTGACATTGGAGAAATGGCAGAGGGGACGAGCCAGCCCTTGTCAAAGGCCTCTTTGCAGGGGTGATAATTTGGAGGATCAGAGCCTGGCAAGGGAGCCTGTCTGGATGGAAGTGTGAACACATCCTCCTCCCCCGTTAAAGAGCAGAGGGAGTCACAAAGCAACCATATGGAGTTGCAGCAGAGTGCCAACACCTTCTGTTTTTTTGAGGGCCAGATCCAATGAAGGACACGGTTAGGCACAGCTTTCTTTTTAAGCACCTGAAGTGAACCACATGTTTTAGAAGGTGGGTCTAAAATCTCAGTGCTAAAGCAGGAAACCTATGAAGAATGCTACAGAATGTGAATTTCTGATCAAATTCAGAGAGTCTGAAGACCTCTTCTAAGGGTGATTGCTGAAGTTTTTCTTCTACAAACCTGCCCAAGATTCCCTCTGTCAGAAACTGCTATTACTGCAGTGTGCATGAGACCATCTCCCTGGTGGAAATGTTCCCCTAGGAAATGGAAGACCTTCAGTCCCACTCATCAGACTGGGTGGAGGAGTGTCACACCAGTACCTTCTCCCTTCCAGGCAGCATCCTAGCCACTGTGCAGAAATTGGGCTGGAGACTCAAAAATCCAGACCTGTTGTGCAAAGTGTGGAGGAGTTAGAGAGTTTAGGAAACGCATGCTCCCATGCTTTTTCATGCAGGAAAAGAGATTTGTAGGTTCTGGAACGTGACCTCTCTGTCATTTATTCATTTTATGTTAGATAAAAATTGAGATAAAAACCATGTCCTTCCACTGATGGAAAGAAGTCTCAAATTCCACCCTCCGCCCCTCTTTACCTGGTGTGATGCTGCTGGTGGTGTTGGGAGGAATCTGTAATTGTTTCACAGAAGCTGCACTGAAACAAAGAGGACTGTGTAAGCCATTTATCACAAACCACTCCAATTCCTATCTTAAGTAAGAGAGGAGTCAATTAACAAATGAAAACAGAACACCAAATCACTCTCTCCATTTAGATCACAGCACATCAGTAAAACTCTGTAGCAGCACAGCATGAGCACTGTTTTCCTGGTTGTGGCTTTGGAGATCACAGTAGAAAGCAACAGTCTGGGATTTAGATTTTGAGAAGACACTATTATCTTTATGATGAGGTCTCTCTGCTTTTATAGCCCCATCACCAAAGTTTTCTAGCTTCGTGGATTTGTCTGCCCAACAGATGTGCCAGAAAGAAATAATAGCTTTACAAATGGGGATAAAAATGACATATACTGAAAGCCAAAGCTGGTTAATGAGAGAGGATTTTCAAAATGTCATTTATCCCTTTTCCCATATTTAGTTTGTATTTCTAAGAACTGGTATCTCTCTTCATTCCCTGAAAAGTCCTTTTTCAACTAAACTTCCTCCAGTCTACTTCTAACCAAATAATTATTAGCTTCCAAATTAAAGTAATTTAATTTGTTAGTCAAATTACAACCCAGCAAAAAGAAAATCACAAAAGTATTTATGACTTAAACCTTGTTAGTCTTAATAAAGATAGAACAAAAATGATCCCTTGACAAAGCCATTAAGAGCACAGACAAGATCACAGTCTGTAACGCATCTGAAAGGGCACAGTAGAAAAGTCAAATGCTTGTCTTCTGGGAGACAGTCAGAGCAAAATTATGCTGGAATTAAAGAAAATTATACCAACTGAAGGACCAATTCTGCAATAGTATTGATAATTATTCATTGCTTTTTTGGGGACAAAAAAAGGAGCAATAAATCTTATAGGGCTTTTTTTTTCCTTTGTTTTAAGAGTCTGATGGCCATGACCACTTCAAGGCATGGAGAAATTGTGCAAATGCTCAAGGTTAAGGGGTCAGTGGACACAACTACTGGAGCACAGCTTGTGGCACTGTCACAGTCCAGGGGCGTCGAGATCTCTCTGCGATTTGGGCAAAGCCAGCTGCACCAGCGAGGCTTAAGGTCTCAGGTGAGGCACATCTCCCTGGTGGCACCAGATGGGTCTGGGTGCAGTGAAGCTCATCATAAGCCCTAGCAAATCTCTTCCAGACCCACACCTGGGTGCACCAGGGATTTCTGGAGCCGCAGAGGTCTCCAAGAAGGAAAGCGTGCCACTTTTAGCCCCAGCTGGCTCTTTGGTTCTAGTGTGCACAGCCTCAGCTTTGAAGATCTTGGGAACTGAGTGGAAGAGCTGTCAGCTAGGTCTCAAAACTGTGAGGTTGTATCTCCACTGCAGGGATTCCCCAGCCGTTGTTCTCCCCCTGCCTCCTCTGTTCCCTTGTAGCCCTGTGGCAATTTGAGAGGTGACTTGAATGATGTCACCGACTGAAGGATGCGTGGTCATAAAACCTACTGGTGTGAGTACATTTCTAGGCTCTGAGATGCCATCCACTTAGTCGACTTGTCTTCAGGGAGAAATTAAAACAGCCTGAGGGCTTCCCTGTGCCTGACCCTGTGCTTCTCTCTGCACATAAACACACCTTTTGGGCATCTCTGCTGCCGAAGTGTTAAAATGGACTAAAATCCAGAATAAAACTGGAATGGAAATCAAGCAAAAGTATGCGAGCCTCCACTTCAAGTGAATCTAAATCTCTATAGAGCTCAGAGAGCCTTGGATCATCTGCCTGACAAAATAACTGGCAGGTTATTGCCTTTATAATTGCAGGAGCTCATCCTTTCTGCTTGCTCTGGGTGCTGTGGGTGGGGAGGTTTATGGGACCATGTAAGGGCTTTGCAGGCCCACAGAGAGGGCTGGATATCAGAAGGGATTTGGGGAGAGGCCAGACATGGGCATGGAGGGAGCTTTGTGGCTCAGGCCCCTTGCCTGACTGTCTCCTTTTTCCTCCCTTGCTCTCTCTGCTGAGTTTCACTCCGAAAGCTCCCTCTGCCAGCTATTCAGCAGCCTAATCTTTTTCCACTCTCAGCTCTTGCCTACTAATGTGTTTCAGGCACAGAAATTTCATTAAGGCTGCACTGATGTCCACAGGCTTTAGCTGTGGACTTCATCATTAAGTGGGTTTTATTTCAGCCAGTACACAAATTACCCTCTGCTCTTCAGGGGGAGAAGAAGGGCTGGGGGTGAAGGGGGTGTGCAAAGAAGAAAAAGAAGCACAGAAAAACCCTTTTCATCCATCCAGGATTGTCATCAAATAGCTACCCCTGTCCTCATCAGAACAGATGCCAGAGATGAAAATGAACCAATGAGGAGCACGTTTCCCTAATGCTGTGACAGTGCCAGAGATGAGAGGGAGAGTCAGAAACGCTGCCTTGAAAATGCTACTCGTCCCAGCTGCCCCCAGAGACTCCCAGCCTGCTTTCCCCCCTGCCTTCACCCTGGATGCTGACCTTAATGTTTCATTTAATTGGAAGCATTCTGAAACGCAGTTCTCTCATTCGGCTTTGTCGAAGGTTTTAATGCCGGGATTATTTAGCCATCAGCTCAAGCTCTCAGTTTTTCTGGATTAGGATTCCAACAAGCTACTTGTCTGATTATCCTCAGTGACATGGATGGACCTGAGCAGCAGAGTTCTGAGCTGCAGCCAAATTATTTCTCATTTGGGGATGTGGATAAGTTCTTCCATTCTGGCCTTTGTTCAGAGCTGCTGGCACCATAAAGCAATCTATAATTCCCATCAGTGGCCTCATCTGCCCAGAAAAGGGAGCTCAAGAAAGAAGTTTGCACCGCCTGGAAACAGCCAGGATAGGATTTTATGTTCCCCAGTGACAGAAAAATCCTTCCAAACATCTAGTAAGAATCCCAAAGATTCAGGTGAATCTACAGTTCATGTCATACAGGAACATCAAATGTGTGTGGAAGTTTATTCTTAGCTGCAGCCTTAGGAAAAAAAAAAAAAGTCTTCCCTTTTGCAAAGAGTCTGCCCTGTATCATTAATTCAAGTGAGGACACCATTGGATTTTAGTGCTTGTGGAACTTTGCTGTGGCACAACTTTTTTGTGTGAGAAAGGAATATAAATAATGTTCTCAGATACGATGTCAGTTCAACCCAAAGAAGATACAGGGTCCAGGGAAGATGGATGCTGGGAAAACCAGAAACTCCACAGTTCCTCCTTGTGTGGATGCTCCTCATTCTGCTCTCAGAAAAGCTAATGTTGATCACAACTGCAGGCAAAAGCTAACTTTGGAGACTTTTGGAAAGCCTCCTTAAGGCTTCTCTAAGTGTTATTGCTATTCTGAAGTTGAGTCCAATCACGGTTTTCTAAGAAGTCCTGAATAAAAAAAATATCTTTTCCATCTAGCAGATCTGCATCATGTGTCTTCAGCAGAATCCACAGAGCTCTGTGCATTGACAACGTGGAGGGCCAGGGGTGACAGGGAGCATCTTATTTGAAGCTAATCAGAACAGCATGCAACAAAAGGAGCAGCTGTCATCTTTTCCTTACCCTGAGCCACTGCTTGATGGATCAATCAGATCAAAATATTTTCAGAAGGAATTTTTTTTTTTTGGTAAGGACTTTTTGAAGCAATTTCTTTTCCTCTAAAATGCTTCCGTTTAGAAAGGAAATTTGTAAAACTGAAACAAGTCCTGTAGGTTTGTGACAGAAATAAACCTCATTTTTCCCTCTGAGAGGACATACATTTGGCAATCTATGCAGCTCATCTGCGTGAGACAGAAGCTTTCTAAACATCCAGCATGAAATTCTTCCAAAAATCCAGACAGCGTTAAACCAGTGAATTGATTTTGTTCTTTGTTAGTATAATCCCAGTTGCATTTCCTTAAGGATTTGAACTGCAGAGCCCTGTTAGTGACCAGACAGCCTCAAACTGGTTTTCAGCTGATGGTTGTAAGCAGGACGCACCGCTGTGGCTGTGGTCCCTCTTGCAGGCAGGAGGTTCTGAGGTCCTTGTCTCATTTTTCACACCAGAGAGTCTGGCTGCAGAGGCAAGGGAGCTGGTACCAAGGCATTTGCTGACAGCTGCTGGCTCTGGGATCACTCTCTCCTATTGCTCTGTATAAGCCCTTTAAATAAACTTGCAGTGACTGCCTGTTTGTCAGGAGAGCTGGGTTGCAGGGATGCTGTGGGGCTCCATCACGCTACAGCCACAGTGTCTTGGCAGGGTGAAGAGAGCAGCTTTATTGCATGAGCTCTGCACGCTACCCAGAGGAAACAAAAATAAAAATCTCCTGGCACCTTTTTCCAGCCAAATGGCTTTTGCCAATTAGAACTTGACGGCTGGGCCAGTTTTACTATCTGATGCTCAGATTTTATTATCTGATCACGCGAACTTTGCTTTATCTGACCAGAACGTGGGCTGAGGGGTCTCTGCTGCTAATTTATAAACTGAAACAAGTAACTAAATTTAACTAGCACTCTTTCGGCCTCTCCAGGCTAGCGGGTGGGGTGCAACCTCTCTGCAGTGTCACAGCTTTAAGTTTCCTGAAGGTGCCGCTGTGCTAAACAATTCCAGCTGGGGAAAAGAAACAGAGCCTCAGGGTGCTGGTTTGGGCATCTTAGCAGTCCTCTCCCTGGAGGGGAGCGTGGGCAGGCAGCAGGGAGGTGATGCTGGAGCTGGGAGTCTACAGGGTGCACTCAGGGAGGAGATGGGGCCATCCTTTCAGCAACCCAGCTGGGATGTCCCTGGGCACTCCCCTTGGCAGGGGCAGCAAAGGATCCTTCGTGTCTCTCCAGCAGTTGTGGAGAACAGCAAATAAAATCACTCAGGCTGTTTCAGTGCCTGATGCCTGTCATTTAAATGATGTTTGACCTTATACTATAGTCCTTATACGATGGTCCTGCTCGCTGCAGGGCTCCTTCACTGCACAGCGTTGACTTGTTCTGTTCAACCCCATCATGACTTTGCCCGCCTGATGCTTCTTTGCCAGGGTGAGCCGCTGTCTGCACTCATGGGCCACGTTAGCATTGATTCTTCCAGCTGCCAAACCAGAACACAGGTTTTGTTTGAGATGTTTTCCCTTCACAGAGTTCCCTTTTCATAGACTTTTTAGCAACGGAAGAAGAGGAGGCATGGGGGAGATAGGGAGAAAAAGAAAAGATGGGAGCAGAGCAGTGCTTGCTGCTGACGGGGAAGTGTCAGACAGGCTCTCCAGAGCACTGTCTATGTGACCTACTTCAGTCATCTTAAGAGAGGTATTTGTCTTGCAGTAGTTCTTTATGAGGGAAAACAAACTACGATCTTGAGTAGCTCCAGGGTAGGAGCCTGATTTCTGATGGAGTCTCTGGCTGTTGCTCTGTGCTCAGCAGGGAAGGGAGGAATCTCGAGGCCTGTCCTAGTGTGGGAGGCTGTGACCACCCGCAGCACTGCTCAGCACCACAGTGACACACACTGGGATGCTGGAAGTCTCTGGCGCTGATACAACTTCCATGCAGTGATGTTGCACATCACCAGGAAGAGCAAAGTTATTGCAGGGTACTGAACACCTGTGTTGATGTGTTATGTGTTTTGCACGCTCGTGGTTGGTGTGACTGCATTTAAGCAATGCTGGAGGGAAGACCCCCTGCATCTCTCCTCCCGAGACCTGCCTCGGCCAGCTTTCCACTGGGAGTTTGTATGGTGGCCATCTAGCAGACAGGCTGGCTAGGGAGTTATCAAGGAGCAGACCAGAAGTGCATGGTCCTTACAGATACCACTTCCTGGGTTGCTGAAGTTTCATAATCAATAGTCTATGTGTGCATAAAGGTCTCATCTGTAGAGGCTCTACCCAGGGACCTCAAATTTTCTCCCAAACTAAGAACAGTACAGACTCTGTGGTGGCAGGATCAGTGAAATGTTCTTCTGTTTCAGGGCGAGGAGTCAGGGCACTCTGGAAAAATGGAGGTTTTTTGCAAGATCACTTGTCTTTCTGTGAGTGATCCATTCATAGGGATGGTGAAGTGGTTTTTCCCTGATGTGCAATTTTAGGGAGCTATGAAGAGCACCCAGGACTACAGGGCTTGCATTTTAGTGTGGAGAACTCCATGGGGCTGCCAGAACACCAACGAGAATCTAGATGCTCCTCAGTTGGGCAAAGACCCATAGCAGATGTCCTGGATCCAGCAGGCTACGAGTCCCTCCAGCTGCCAAGCCACTTTGTCAGTGCCCCTGGCCAGAGATTTATCTCAGCCTTTTAACATTTTTGCATAATGTTTTGTACCCTTCTTTCTCTCTCTCTCTATGTCTACTTTTTTTTTTTTTCCTTTCCCGGAGCACTTTGATGTGCTTTCTGAATATAGCTACATGAAGTAAATGGTAATACCAGGCTGATAAATTAGCGATGTATTAGAGCCTTGTGTTAGCTCAAGCTAGTAATTTAACCTGATGCAGGAAACAGTTGCATTTGTTATATTCATGCACCAATAGATAGCAACTATCTCAGCAGCCCGACACTTGTGGGCAGTGTCCTTCCCATAAAGCACGCCTGTGGCAGACCACAGCCGCTTCCTATTTGTCTAACCTCGGGGCATGCCGGGTGAGCTGGTTTAGGCAAAACCTTTTAAGAGGGAAAGAATGGGAAATGAAATATTTACTTTTTGTTTTTACTCGCTGACGGTGAAAGGATATTGATGTGGTGTAGATGGAACATTAAAATCAGAATTATGCTGGGGAATAAAAAAAAAAAAGCCAGGCATAAATTAGCACTGTTTGCTTCCTCGGTGGTTTAAGAGAGTTAGCATTACGCCAGTGCCATATAACATGCCGGAGACGTGTTTGGGGAGCTGCTGGACCATAAATCACCGGCAGCATTTAAACCGACAAGAAGAAAGGCCACATGGAGATGGATGGATGTCCAATGAGGGCGCTGTCCGAGGGGCAATCATAAACAAGTCAGGAGAGGTGGCTGGAGCAGGGGAGGGGAATTGGATTTGAGGGTTGAAGTCTGAGCGCTGAGGGCAGAGCTGAGCGCTCGCAGAGTAAGTCGGACGAGAAGCTGACCTGGAAAGGCGTGGGTTTTGAGAAGTATGGGCCACGGGATGACAATCCCGGTTTTGTCACACTTCAAGATTTCTAAATTGCTTTTATGCTTTTCCCTCTGTGAAACAGCAAAACGTTGTAGTATTCATTTTTCACTAAAAAAGGTCAAGTTTTCGATTCTGCTTTCTCTTTCTGATAAGAACCGACCAGAAAGCCCAAGACCTTACGTACTTTCTCCAGGATATCATTATCCTATCTGAGATGTCTATTCAAAATCCTTCGCCTGCAACACTCTTTGCCAAAAATGTTCAGTGATGAAGTTTCTTACCTCATGTTAAGACAGGATGACAGTCTGTGCTTTTGAGGGGTGCCTGATTTGCCCTAGAGAGGAGAATTTTCTTTTCTTTACCTTAACCTGTCCGTGCAACTCTGCCTGGAGGTGCTGCTGTGACTCTGAGCACTGCAGGACTCTCTGAGGGCTCTGCTCAAGGACCTTTGTTGACTTCACTGGGATTATTTCAGGAACAATGTTGTGAAATCGCTCTCAGCTTTCCGTCCCCTGGAAATCACAGTTCAAATGTGCCTGCAGCCGAGGGACAAAGTTCTTGTGCGACGGCAGCTCTTTTCAATGTTTCATTGCGCTGTACGAACTGCCTCCGAAAGGTTAGTGATTTTTTTGGCACGGTCACCACACGCTTTCTCACACTTCCAATAACAAGAAAACAACAAGGGCATTTGCTCTTTAGTGAAGTGCTTCAGTAATGCTCTTTAGAAAGACGACATGAAAAAGGAGTGTGATTCAAGTCAGGCATGGGATCAATACACAGACTTGGGGTCAGGGCTGGAGTAACATTGGCGGATGGAGAAGGCAGGAAAAGCATCAAGGAGAAGGAATTGAAGGACGAGGATAGATGGCTCTTCAGAGGAAAAGTGAGGCTTATTGGCAGAGCTGTGTGGGCTGGATGGGTGGCGAGTGAAACGGGCTCAGGATGGGGACAGCCAAGGTAGCCCCACGGCAGAACTGGAAGTGTTAGTACAGTTTGGAAAAAAAGCTTAATCCTAGCAGCTGGCAGCCTGGAGTCTCTCAAACTCCAGCACAGCTCTTGGCTTTGAGGTTTTCCCTCCCGCAGGAAAGCAACTCTCCTGCTAGGTAACCTGTTCCAAAAGCAGGCGGCTGTCAGGACAAGGTAGCTACCTTAGCAAGGGATGTGTTAGTTCTCAAGAGAGCCTTGCCTCTCTGCACAGCGAAAGGCAGAAACTGCTTGAGAGGGTGATTAATTCATCAGTAAAACATTAATTATCCTAATGACTCCATTCATTAACCTCTGAAGTGAGAAGAACTGGCCCCTCTCCATCTCCAGAGAAATTTAGCCCCTTCCCGCTTCAACACTGGAGTGCCAGGTGCAGAAAAATAGGTACATGAACCTGTTAAAAGTGGGGCAATCTGGGGGAGCAAATATCCCATAGGCAAGATCGTACATAGGGCTGATATCTCACACAGGCACCAGCGTCACGTCATTAATGTCAGCAGAACTTTTGGCTTGCCCAAACATCTGTGACTTCAGGTCTGAACATCATGCTTGCTCTCCAGCACAGTTGTTCCCACAGAGCAATTGTGATTGTTATTCCCCAATTCTGCACAACCAAGAAAATAGCCTGTCTTTTGGCCGGCAGAATATATGATTCAGTCCCACTGGGACTGCAAATAATACTCTGATTAAGAGTTGGTCTAAGAAAAGCTTAAGCATGCGCGCAAATATTCCTTCGGCAAGGAGCTTTACTATGAAGGCAGTTCACAGGTGGGAACTGATCCTGCAGTCTCCCCTGTGTTTGTAAAGCCCTGCACTTGTTAGATAAAACTAGCTATGAGGCTTGAAAAGGGTGGAAATTGTTCTTCTTCAAAGAGGCTGTGGTGTTCTGCTCCTGGTTCTGACACTTCTGGCTTTCAGCTAGCCTTGCTTCCTTTCTGCACCTGGTTTTTCTTCCATGCAAACTACTTTACAATCTCTTAATTAGAAGCGCTGACTGAGAGCTGGAAAATAACATTATTTCTGGGACACAGCACACCTCTGCCCTTGGGAGACGTAATGGCTGCTTCTGAAGTCAGGTGTGGGTTAAATTAAACTTTGTGACCTGCTGAAATCACAAACAAATGCAACTTGCAGCTTCCAGGGACTTCAGTAATGCATTTTCAGGTGGGCTTGACATTTCACACCAAAGGATCCGCTTAGCTCCTACCACCTGTGTGTAGGTGTATGAGCTTTTCCGGGTTCTGCCAGTGCAGCAGAGGGTGCACAATCCTTCCTTAAGCTTCAGCCTGGCCACAGGGAGGGCAGCAGGAGTCACAGGACTGCGATCCCCTCATGCACGTATTCCTTTTCGGCACTAAAGTCAAAGTGGTGTCTCCTGCAAACTGTGTCTACGCTACCTGTGATCTCTTGGGCTGGATTCTTTTCGTGTGCATCCCCCACCATCCCAGCTTGCGTGCTGGATTGCTGTTGATGTAATGGAGCCATGATAGATCTTTCCTAAGTGCTGGATCTGAACTGGATCCATCCCGGTCTCAAGATCCTTTCCAGAAGCCTTAGCAGAGCCATTCCAGAGTTCAATAATTTCATTTTTAAAAAGCTTTCAATTTCTTTTGACAGGGCTGGAGTGTTTAAAGATGGCAAAGTGGAGGAGATAAATAGATTATTGATCGGACAGGCTTGTAATTCCTTAGTGAATTGGATTTAGCTCCTTCACTGAGACCAGGTCTCTGCCATAAATCTCCCAAGGAATCAATAAGATGGAGAGTGCCTGGTGAGGATGACTTTTGTTTGTTACCATGGCCAGGGGTAGAGACTGGGAGTAAGTCTCCTATGGGTGTGGAAGGCAGGAACTCGGAGCCACGTGTCTCTGCTGAGCCAGCCTTGGCAAATGGTTATCCTGATGGCATGGAAGCGTTAACTGCAGCAGAGATTGCAGTCCAGGGCTGCAGAGGCATTGCACACATGGCCTGCCATTGTCATGCTGAGATAATGCCACGTGCAATCATCGCCATAATGAGTTATTCTGGCTTTAAAAGACAGTTCAGCTGCAGAGGCTGGAGATGGGAGTATGACCTGGCTTCTTGGTGGCAGCACAACAGGATGGAAAATTCCCATCGGGTGCCCATGCCATCCATTGCTTGTTAACTCCAGGCTCTGAATCCACAGAGTGGCCTCAAGTTCTGTCTGACTGAAAACTGGAGGCAGATTCAGAACCTTCCTGGCTGGGTTGGGCAAGGATTCGGACCGTGATTAGAAAGACAACGGGAGCTGCCAACAGCAAAAAAGGCCAAAACCCCAAACTTCTGTTAACTCCCTGATCTAGCTACCAGTGCCAGAGAATAAAAACTAACTGCAGCCTTTTCAGTTTTCTCTTGAGGGTCCATGTGTGCTCTGTCTTTGTGCATCTGGCACCAGCACAAAGTCTGTGGCTGCCAAGATCTTTATGTCAGAAAGTGGTTTGTTATTTGGAATGGTAGCAGGGTTAGAGCTTGGAGCCTGATGTCCGTAAAAGCCTTCGTGGTCCAACATCTTGAGCTAATCGTAGTTCTGTGTCTGAAGATTTGGGGATATCTAGATGTATAACTATCCTGTACACTGTGTTGGTGCATAGATGGGTCTATCAATCCTGCATTCTGTTCCTCCTCATCCTCACCAGTAAATTCAGAGCAGAGAGACAACCATGACTTCCCGAAAATCATTCAGGAGCAAACTTGAGATCAAGTTTTTCAGCATTCACATAAATAAACTTGAGCGGGAACCTAGGAGAACACAGAGAATGCAGACTTTCTGGACTGAATTTTTTCCTGGCAGGTGTACCCTCACCCCCTGTTCCATCAACACTGCTTTACTCACACAGCTGAAGTCCTTGGGTTGTATGTGGCATTCACCAGAAGTTCAGCCATTTTGCAGAACTCCTGAAGCCTCAGGCCTCGACAAAGTGGGCTGGAGGTCTTCCAAATCTGGGCTTGGTTGGGAGATTTCCAGTACTTCCTGTTTCCAACTGAGCTGGCAAGAGGCAAAATAGCTTTTTTCACTCTATTTCATTCTCCTTCTGGTGCTGGCTATGCCCCAAAAAGCAGAGAGACAATGAAAGGGATGGGAAGAGGAAATCAACTGAATCTTTTCACTGTTGAGGAAAGAACCTGTGGGTCCTCAGGTCTGGGGAGTGTGTGTAAGGGATGATATCTACCCACCTTGTTCACATGTGGAAATTATGAGGCATTTTATTTAAAGCCAGTGAGAAGGACTTGTCAGTTTTCCATCTTCCATGGAAAACCAACATAGAGACTGGTTTATGTTTGTTTTTTTTTTAATTTCAAGGAAAAAAAAAATCCCCAAATTTGTCATGAAAAGCACTTGAGGTGAGGGGGAAGGGGGAGTTCTGATGAAAAAATGCCTTGCACCTTGGGTTGAACATTTTATTGATTTTTATTTTAGGACATCTGCAATCCAGGAAAAGATTTCTAGTACAGTTCTGTTTGCAAGCTCTTGATCTAGTCAGAAAATCCACAACCAATGAATCCCACTTTCTTTCAAGGAAACTTTTAGAAAACATAAACTACTCAACCAAAAGTCATCAGGCCTGACCATTCCCAGAGGTGAACGATGCAGAAGAATCTGAGCTACCTATAGCTGCAGATCCAAATCCAGTGCAATTTTCTCGTTGTGTACAAATCACAGAGCTGCTCTGTGGTGTAATCCAAGCAGTCATTGCTTCCAGCTCTTTTAGCTCACCCAGCAGAAAGTCGGGCTTGTATGTACCACATTGAAGCCTTGCTGAGGGGATATAAGCAGGATCAGTCAGATTACAAACTCTCTGCTTTCTGACGGATCAGATGAGATGGACTCCAGAAATGAACAGTTCCCTCTCAGAGTTAGTCGAGGGTTAGGCAGTTATCACTGGCTTCAGGAAGCCGTTTCCCAGCCCAGATTCCCATATCAGCAGCTGCAAGGCACGGTGGGAACAATGCAGGAGGTGGCTGAGGAGGCTGGCGTCTATGAGAAGCCAAAAGGGAATGTTCGAAAGGGGCCAGCTGGGATCTTTTACTTGTTCTGGGCAAAGGAAGGTAGAGATCGAGATGCTCTGCAGTGGGTATTAAGGCATACACCTGGGTTTTGTACACTGGCAAAAAATTTATTAACAGAAATGGGAACTGTTCTGCCCTTCCAAGTTTAACAGCCTTTTCCAAAGCGATGACTGAAGTGGCCAGAAGACACCAAATCGAGAAACCACGACCACCACAGGCTCTCCGATGAACTCTGCAACACCGAACGTCAGCATGAGGTTAGCTCTGGGACCTGGCTCTTGTGCGTCTGTGGTGGGTGTCACACATGGGTGGTGAGAGGTGGGAACTTGGAGTGTGCTGGGAGGTGTTGGTGCAGGGAAAATTGCCCCTCCCTTGGGCAGGGGGCAATTATCACACAAAGCGATATGAGACCCTGTGGGGTCTGTTAGCAGAGCTGCACTCTGGTGAGAGGGAAAGCTGCCAGGCTGACATTCTTTCCCCAGATGGGGTAAAACCACCTGCAGCGCTCTATCCGAACCAGTGGACCATCCGATCCCCGCTGTCAGCCCCCACTGCCATTCCCCAACACGGGAACCAAAGCAAACATTCCCTCCACTAAGGAGACCGGCTTCTTAGTGCCTGGTAGTGCCTGGCTCTCCCTCACCTCCTTTACATATCTTCATTTGTCAAGCACCGTCTGAACACTTCGGAGGCCGCCTTCTCCCTCGCCCTCCAGAGCTCTGAAAAGGTCACCCGTCTAGCAGGGAGAGGCGCTGGAAATAAACTCGTGTGTTTTTCCTCCCTTCAAACATCAGATGTGACACGGGAAGATGAACCAGCTGCCAGGAACCTGCTTGGCGTGTAGGATGCTGTGCAGTGGTTTGCTCGGGCCCTGCCTGTCTGCCACAGATCATTAGCTGTTCCTGTTTCGAGGCTGTAACCTCTCCGTGCTGTCTTGATGCCACGGATGTGTTATTTCTCCTTGGAAGCAATAATGTGTGGATGCATAGTAAAAAATCCGAAAGACTCTTGCAGGTGACAGCTTCTGGGCGACCTGGGAGCTCTGGCATGCCTCTTACCACAGATGTGCATGTGGAAGGAGAAGAGGGCTCACAGGATCGGTTCCTCTCATGGAAACCCGTGCTGTTGAGCTGTGATGCTGTCTGCAGAGAAACGCCCGCAACACGGAGTAGCAGCTCCCAGCCTGAACTGTTATCTTCACGTCTGCTGTCGTAGCTCCAGGGACTGTGACCTTGCTTTGAAAGGTATTCAGTGTCTAGAACGAAGATGCAGTCAAAATAATTCTCTTCTACCAAAGTGAAACATGGCAGAAAAAGAACTGAGGAGAAAGAGTGAGAGGAGACTGGGCAGTTTGATGGAGAGGAGGCTGAGGGGGGATCTCATCATGCTCTACAATTACTTGAAAGGACATTGTAGAGAGGTTAGTGCTGGTCTCTTCTCACAGGTAATTAGGGACAGAACCAGGGGGAATGGTTGCAAGTTGCAACAGGGCAAGTTTAGGCTGGACATTAGGAAGAAATTCTTCACAGAAAGAGTGGTCAGACCCTGGAACAGACTGCCTAGGGAGTGGTTGAGTCGCCATCCCTGGATGTGTTCAAGTGTCGTTTAGATGTGGTGCTGGGTGATATGGTTTAGGGGTGACCTTGCAGTGTAGGGTCAATGGTTGGACTCGATGATCCCAAGGGTCTTTTCCATCCTGAATTGTTCTATGATTCTATGATTTCAGCCTGGCTGAGGAGCAGCTCTTCCCTGTTTTGAGGCAGACGTCTGCCCTGGGTGCTCAGCGCTGGGTGCCGAATCTAAACCGTTTCTGAGAATGGCACAACTGGAAAGTGATCAGGAAACATGGTTCAGAGGTGGTATAGGCAAGGCTAGTGGGGGTTCTGGCACCCCCTGCCTTCTTCACAAAGACAATCCATTCCCTAATATCATAGCTCGTATTTAATGCTGGGAAAAGACAAAGCCTTTTTTCTCTATAGCAGCTATAGTGATGTGCCTTCTAATGCAGCCCATCCAGGTGGCTCAGAGTAAAACAGGACAAGGGGAAAACATGGGTGAGGATAGGCCTGAGAGATAGAGAGCAGCCACCCAAAAATATCTGAAATTTCCTTACAATGTTATCCCTAATATTCACCCATTTCTCCCTTGGCAACGGAGTCTTAGGCTTTATTCTTCTGTGCCCAAAATATGTTTGCAGATGTGACACCTTCCTCCACCTAAGCCCTTTGCCCCCGGCTGTCCTGTTCAGCTTCTCCCTCATAGCATCTGCTGCAGGGAACACCGGAGTGCTGGTTGGATCCTTAAACCCAAGGAAGAGGCTGTGGCAAATCCATGAGCTGGACCAAGCACGCTTTGCTGTGTCCTACCCCGACCTGTGTAAATCCGTCCTTGTGTCCCCTCGTGCTGTATTTGCACTACAAGCGCTTTGACTTTTGGCTTTGTCTTTTTTTTTCAGTGAGAAATACCACTGAAATCTCATCCACACCTGTGGTTTTTGGATGCTACCACAATAAAAACGATAAAAATCTACTAATAAGAGATGGATTTAAACCCAGAAGTCCTACATAATAGGGACATCGCTAAAGAGGGATTAGGGAACGTGTGCAATCATAGTTAACCCTTTCATGGTGCTGTTAGTGGCATTTATGGCTACTCTGAAATTAGTATTTTAGATAGTTGTAAGGCAGTCTTTAGCCAGAAGAAAAATTCCACTTTTCAGTATCTGTTTTCATCCCCTAATTGAGAATAAATACTTTAACTTCCACAAAATATGAAGCTCTTTATGTTATCTTTATGTCCACTTACCAAAATCAAGAATCTCAGCCCTTTCATTAAAGGTGGAACAGCATCATTCTGAACATTCAAAAGTTTGAAATGTTCCCTTGAAAAACTGATTAAAAATATTCCATTTTTAAATTTTAAACAGAGATATAATAGAAGCAATGTTTTCTACAAGGGGGCCACTCTTTACAACCATATATTTTGCAATGGACAGAGAATTTGAGTAGAGCTGGAGAACACAACAGGGAAACTGAGGCACAGCAGAAGCTATGGGACTTGCTCAAAGACAGAGCCATGGTTAAAATTCATGAGGAGGTAACTTCTAGAGCTGCTCTCTGTTGCCTGGAACACACCAAGAAGAAGCTGACGTATCTGAAGCCATGTGCATGGCTTGCTTTCCAGGGTATGAGAGTAATCTCAGATTTTTTACAGTGACCTGAGTCCCATCGGCTTTTTCTGTAGCTGTTTAATTGCGTGGTTACCCAGACTGTGCAAAGTACCCTGAGATGATGCCCTCAGGCATTGACTCGAGGGGGAGCTGTTTGCCTGTAAATGAGAAGAGGACCCACTCTTCAGGCACTGCTGAATCATTTCAACCTTTTTTTTATTTCGAATTGTTATGCACAGTCCTGCCATTTACCAGCTCAAATGTAGAGGTTTGCTCCATCTGCGTGGTGTCTCTGGTCACCTTGCTGGTCACAGAGGCTGGAAGAGCTGGACACGTCACGCTTTTAAAGATGGAGTCTGATAGATACGGGAGTCCTAGACTGTTTTCCCCAAAGATAATTCAGATTGAGAAGTGAGGAGAGAACTGAGGCTGCCTTGAGACCCAGAGACGTCCACATAAGTGCCTTAGTCATGGAGATGGAGGTAGGTGAACTGTTAGGTCATCAGACTTTGCAGACCCACCTTCCATCTGGAAAGGAGACCCTGAGGACAGCTGAAAGGTGCAAGTTCTCATCCTTCTGCCCAAACTCAGTGTGGAACTTGATGACCCATCCTGCTGCCGTCCAAATCCAAGGTTTTGGGATTCTTACCCTGAGCCCTGAAGCCATTTCATCTGCCTTTAAATAGAACAGGGCTATGAGGGGAACTGGAACTGGAACAAAGCTCCTTCCCCAACGTGGGGCCAGCAGGGTCGATGAAGAAGCAGCTGAGGGTGAAATCAATTAATTCGTTCATCACAGAGCTACTGCAGTCACAAAGATATTTCAGTTGTGCTTGCTGGGAGGTCCTCATGAGAGATACATCTCATTTTCAGCGAGGTCCCCAAGGAGAGGGCATAGTCAGACAATTTCATTCCGGCTGACTACAGGGTAACACAGACGTTCTAGGGAAAATGTACCCTCTTGTAACCTGAAATTTCAGTCCAGAATAGGCAACAGTTTGAGTGAAATCAGGCCCCGCTTCAGCCAAAAGAGATTTGTGACAGCAAAAACCCAAAAACATGAGGAGAGAGCAGGTGGCAAATGCTATTTTCAAACTGTACAGAATGAGCGAGTGGGGCTGGAAGCATGTTTCCCATGGGCGGAAAAGTTTGCCATCCGGGTCCCATTGCTGGGAAGTATCTCTGTGATGGCTCAGTACTCCCAGGGAAGCCTTTCAAGCCCCTTGATCACGATTCCATCAGAAACCATGTGCTCTGGGCTGTAGCCTTCTGCCTCAAATTTGTCACGGTGGCCTGATGGGCACATCATGCAGCTGTATTTGCCTCTGTGCCTGTCCTGTGCCCTCCCTGTACTGCTCGCAGCCCTTTACTGTCTGATTTGGTGAGCAGAGTTTAATGAATGTATATTTAAATTGAATGAATGTATATTTAAATTGAATGAATATATACTTCAATACAGTTTCAGGTCATTTAAAAAAGACTGCAGAGGTCTGATCTTACTACAAGGTACAGTACTTTATTCATGCAGCTTTTGTACCCTAAACCAGAGAGCAAGGCGCCAGTTGCTTAATTGCACTGGTGATTTCAAACCTTTTGCTCCTTACAGAGAGATTTCTCAAGAGTCTTACAATCAGTATCTCAAAGGCTTCTGAAGATATAGCCATTTATTGCAGGATTTGGCTGGGTAATGTTTCAGGGGGATAAATGTCATCCCGTCTGAATATACCACGTTAGCAAGAGAGAAAATGTACCAATCGACAGATGAATAGACAAAAAGCCTCCAATTCTTGAGAAAAATCCAGGACTCTTCCATCATTTCTGTCTACCTGACAGCAAAGTTCACGCGCAAAGCAAGGGCAGAGTCTAAACAGCTACAGCATAATCCAAAAAACACTGAACAGGGTTATGGAGTAAAAGTACTGAAGTGCTGATGAATCTGGTCCATTCCTTTTATATATAGAGGACACAGATTGCACAAACAGTCCCTTCCTGGGCTGGGCTGAACCCTCAAGAGGAGCGATACATCATGGAGGGAGGAAAAGACTGAAATTCATAGCAGGTTCAGTGACAGCAAAGGAGCAAAGTAATAACTGCTTTTCCTTTCTTGTCTTTCCAAACAGGGATGATTCATAAAATGGAAAGAGCTTTCTTAGTACTGAGGAAAGAAGGATATATGGAAACATTTTGTTGGGTTTTTTTACAGTTTTGTGTAGAAAAAGCCCTTACACCTAATGTGAAACTTCATTAGGCCCTTAGTTAAGTGAAGTGTTGAGGAGTGTTGTATGAGCCATGCCTGGAAAATTACTTGGGCTTCTTAATGGTGAGAAGAGAGGGGATAAAACGTTAAAGTTGTGTCAGAAGCTGAAAGTTCCATGTTTCCATGTCCCAAATTCAATGCAATTTTTTTTTCTTTTTTATTTTTTTCAAAGCTCTGATACATACATAGAGAAATTTTCTTTCTTCTATCCCCATTTTCAGTACCCAGCCAGGAAAGAAAAGTGCTGCAAATACTTCTGAGGGATGTCTGCATAGCCAATTGTCCAATTTCACAGGCTTTAATGGCTTCTAGTGGAACTTGCACGTCCCTCTCTGTCCACTGTGCTCCAAACCAGATGCTGGAAATGACAATGACAGAAAGCCAAGGTAAGTGGCCAAAACAAACCCTTTGATATAAAGGAGGCTGAAAGGGATTATTTTTTACTATTTTAATTTTCTTTTTTTTTTTCCATTTCAAAATCTTTTATTCTTAATATAGCTACTTTTTAGCGATAGAAGAAAATACATCAAAAGTATGACACACAGCTAACTTTAGGGCTGAACTGAGTAACTCTTTCATGACATATATCTTTACATAAAAATCCCAGATGCTCACTCGCTCCGTCCACCAAATTCAAAATATCCAGCAAGATAACTACAGGAGGGGAAAAAAGCCTCCTCCTGCCCTGCAAACCCCCATCATTTGAAGCTCTCTCTGGCTTGATTCCCTCAGCTATTCAGACATTGGTGTCCCCACAGGCAAATGCAGAGCCCTTCCATTCCCCTTCATGCATCCACCTGTTTAACAAACAGGTCCTCTGTACCAACCTGTGGCTTGTGACATTTCTGCTAATGCACCATTTGAGCGGACATTTTTGCTCTGTTAAAAGCAAGTTGGACCCACAGACATCCCTGTTAGCATTAATGTACTGAGCCGCTGGGAAATAATCTTGGCGGTCAGAGGAAACCGAGCCAGGGACGGAGGCGGCGCCTGGTTCATCTGGCACTGGGGCTCGGGGTCCATCCTGCTGTGCGCTGAGGGCTCTATAGACCTCGCCAGAGGTAGCTTGAAAAAAGAAGGATGTAAAACCTTCTCCCTAGCTCAGCAGCCAGCGTTGAGACCCCTCAGTTGTCTGGTTAACCAGGATACTGACGTTTCTCTATGACTTTGGGTACAACCTTCTTTCCAGGCTTTAGTTTCTTCAGCTATAAAACAGAGACACCAGCACTATTTATTCTCTTGCAGTTCTTTCGTCATGAAGAAAAGTATATTTTTGCCTCTTAAACCTCCCCATCCTGCTTTGCCGAGCCACACACACATCTCAGCCAGCTTGAGGTGTTGCGGATTTGTGCCAGGTTGTCACAAGGAGCGCAGACAGAAATTTAGGGGCTGGGAGAGCTGATCTTTCTCCTGAGCTTGGCTCAGTTGCCTAACTTCCTTCGTTTGGCTTCTAATTCTCCAGAAATACACAGAATAAAACAAAAAGAGTCCATTAGCAAGTGAACATGAGAAACGGAGGGGCTGATTCTCCACTCCCCTGCACTCCCTGTGCTGGGCTCCACCTGCACGGGAAGACAAGTGGGAGCTGCCTCAGAAAAGTCTCAATCCCAATGTTTATTTAAGCAAAGCTTCGGATGGCTGAGAAGGATCAGTGTAAAATGAATGATTCCACACGGCAGCGCTGTCATATTCCTCCCCACTGTCTTCCCCCTTCCTTGATTTTTTTGTTTTTTTTTCTTTTCTACAAGCAAAATGAAATCCCCAAAGTCTGTCCGCCTACCTGCTGCTTTTGTGGGATAGTTGCCCTGCTTAATTGAACTCTGATGTTCTCAAACTTCAGGGGAAAAAAAAAGCCCCAAACCTGCAAAGGCATTTTGATTCCAAAGTGTTCATACACTTTCTTAAGGGAGGAGGTTACAAAAGGACTTATTTCCTGCATTTAAACCTCCTTTCCTGTTGGGATTCTGCTATGCCCTAAAATCCAGACTAATGTTCATGACATACTCACTAGCTATGCGCTGCACTATCACTGCCTTGCTTGGCTGAGCAGGAGTATAAACTGCAGGAATACCAAATTTTCCTCCTCGTATTCTTTATTCCCACTTTTTGCTGCCCTGATTCTTTTCCCGCTTCTCTCTCTCCTCCTTTCCGCTTTGCACTTCTTTTCGTAGATTTGATTACCCAGATGGGAGAGCAGCGGGTGCCTGAGCCACCGAGCATCTCGGTGGGACCGGCCCCTTGGGTACCCCAGGGGGGATGCGGGTGCTCCCTCCGGCAGCGCCTCCCCCGGGCTGCAGCACAAGCAGCAGCAGCCTCCAAAAACCAGAGCAGGCTTGGCACCAGCTCCAGAGAGGAGTGTCTGCAGAGGCAGCTCCCCACCCTCATGACTGTCAGACCCGTATTTTATGGGAACAAATTGTCTCTGCCAAACCCTAGAGCTAATGGCTAAATTGGGGAGCGCGAAGCCTGTCAGCGCCGAGATAGAGATGCAGGGAAATGAATGGGTCACTGGAATAAATTCAGGCAAGCTTAAGGAGGGAAAAGAAGAAGAAATAATAATAATAAAAAAAGTAAGTCAGAATTTTCCTAAGAGTTTATCCTACCCATTTAGGACTGCCCTGGACAAGGTAGGACAGTGGTAACTGCGATGGCTTGTTATGGGTAATACTTCTATTGAAGTGCTCTGTTTTCAACTGCTTTTAATTATCCGGGCTCTGGTTTGTCATGCTGAACATCTGTTGCAAGTTAGATTTTGAAAGAGCAGTTTGAGATAAAGGGAAGCTGAGTACTGCTCCCCACAACCACCACCTTGGAGATTGCTCTCATATTCTACCCATTAAAAAAAACACCCTAAACTCTGATAAAAATAGCATGAGATGATGTCATTAAAAACTGTCCTAATGCATCTGGAAAAAAAATAATTGAGGATGCCTAGGTGATCTTAAATCTGACACTTTCATAATTTTTTGAATCCCTGGTTAATAATTTGAACCTACTTTTAACAGTAACGAGGACACGATTTGTATTTACAGAAGACTAGCTCTGCTCTGAGTGCTGTAAGTGGAGGAGAAGAGGTGGGGAAAGGTGTGTGGTCACTTCTTGCCCCCTTCCTCGTACAGGATTCTGCACAGGTCAGTGGAGTCTGCCCTCCTCAAGATGGAAAATAGAAGCAACCACTAGAAGATTCAGCCTGTGTTCCATCCCCTTTAACACCACCCAAACTGAAGAGAAGGAGTGGCAGAAACGAGGACGGGATGCCCAGGCAGTTTATATCCACCCTCACACTAATAACATCTCTGCTTCCTTTAAGAAGGCAGCATTTCTGTGCTAAGAAATAGCCTAAGCTGGTGACTGTGCAGCACCTTTTCATACCGACTAGCTGGGGCCACTCCAATTGCCTATAATAAACGATATAAGGAACAATATAAGCGGTGCTATAAATAATAATGCTGCAATTCCACTGATGGCTTATAGTGGCATTATAAATGATCGGAGCAAAGTCAGGAGGTCTCTTCACACCACCAGAGCCTCATGGTGGAATTATAGATCTAATTTAAGTGCATTTTGGGGTTAAATTATTTATTAAAGTGTAAAGCTTATGGAGATAAATGTTCAAGTAGTCAGACTCCTGGGCTAGGTGAGCATTCCTGGTCCTGAGAATTACAGGTAGGATTTGCCCCTAGGCAAAAGGGCTAGATCAAGATTTTAGCAACATTTTAGGTATCCAAAAGCCCTGGAGGACACTTCTTGGCACAGGGGTGCAATCTCTACACTTACAATGAAATGGGCTCGTTGTACAGGTGATCAATCCTAAACACCAATTGTTCATATATCCATTTTAATCATTAAAATGGAGTTAGGAGACATGTGCAAGAAGAAGCATTTCTCAGGCTGATGATATTGGTTGTTCCCTTACAAGTTTTGGGTTAAGTTTCTGTGCACTACAGCCCTGAAACGAAGTTCTAGTGCTGGTGTTTTCACCTCTTCCTGCATATTTAATTCTAATTTCAGTCAGAATTTGCCAGTGTTGCTAAACTAGGAAAGTGCTGACAAGGCCATAGTAAAATTCTCTCTGCCACACACTTCTTGAGTGACCTCAGGCAAGTCACTTAAGCCTGTACTCTAAAAAATGTATGTAGATCTATCTTATCTGCCAGTTGTAGACCTCTCTGGGCACCAGCCTGGCCAGAGCATACAGTTCCCAAAATGCCAAGCTCCTGGAGGCATTACCATGTATAACCTGCACTTTACCTTTAGTGTGGGAAATAGAGGCAGATTCAGCTTATCATCAACCTGAAGGCTGCGTTTTCTGGAGGCTTCTGCAACATAAAAATTGCCCATGAGTCTCAACACTTTTGAGCCACTGGGCTGCAGTAAGGATAAATATATTAAGATGAGGCATTAAGATACTGTGGTAATTAGGAGCCATATAAGTAACTTAGATATAGAATGAAGCTACTAATAATGCATGAATGCAAAGCCTTAAGAGGTTTGCTTCATCTAAAGCACCCAGCTATTTGGTGGCTTAGCTCAATTCTCTGAAGCTGTGAATTCAGGCTGAAAATCTTATGAGGCTACGCTCTTTCAGTGAGGTTTTTTTTTTTTTCTTGTCATACTTAAAATATTGCTGAGGCTAACTTTTTGTCTATAGGCAGTGTGTTTCCCATAACTTCCAGCCAGACTAGAAAAAGTTGAAAGGGAGGGGAAAATGTATTAAAAAAAAAAAAAGCAAGTAAAATTAGGCAAAGGGCTTAGGGGAAGATTCTAGTTAAGGAAGCGTATCTAGTGGTCAAACCAGGGAGATGGATTCAGTATTCCTGCTACTAATTCACTGTGTAACATTATGCCTGTCACTAAGCATTTTCTGTGGTCTATTTTCCTCATCAGTAAAATGAGTATTACAATAGTTACCCTCCTGATAAGGGTTTCAGTTAATCAATTTCTAAAGCCCTTAAGTACAGAGAGACACAAGATATCATATCAACAAAGTCCAGCCTTTATCTGTGGCTGGATACTCTCTGAACTGCACCATCTGTAAATGAATAGGACCTGATCTGTATAAACCAGAAAAACTCCTATTGACTTTGATGAATAAACACTATTTCTTGCAAATAATACCTGCATGGTTTTGTCACAGGCAGGATTTGCTTCTTAAAAATGTGTTTGAAAAGCAAATTAAAAAGGTTTCAGGTGGGTTGGTAGAATTTAACTCCCCCGATGACTGAATTGCTTACACAGTTTGCCTGTGCTGCTCCTTACAGTAACTTGAGACAGAAAAAGTACTACATTTGGTTTTGCTCGAAATCCTGAATTTTTGCCAAGGAAAAATGAGGAGAAAATAATGAACTTTTGACAGGTGTTTTTCAAACAATAAAATACTAAATTATGGTCTGGGAATGAAGATCATTTCTTACAAGAGACAACTAAGGAGCTTAGCTTTTTCAGCCGAGCAAAACTGAAGCCTGAAAAAGAGGAGGCGATGGCTGCGTGTGAGTAGATTGGGGCATAACAGCAGGGAAGGAAATCAAAGGGACAATGCTGAAAGAAGAACAAATGGGCACAAACAGACCATTAATAAATTCAGGTCGTTAATTAGACAAACATGCTCGTGTATCGTAAGAGCTGGATTATAGACAGCTAGGGCTAGGCATAGGCAGGTGAGGTTTAAGCCCGCCAGGGTTTAAGACAGAGCCACTCTCCCCCTGCAGCCGAGGGGAAGGGGCAGAGGAGCAGCCCTGAGCCCAGCTCCATGCCTTCCTCATGCTTGAGCCTGACTGATTTTAGTATTTCCTTCGTTTTACTACATTTCCAGGAAAACATAGAAGATAACCTCCTTTCTTCAAAGTGTCTTTCTACACATATCATGGATTGATTATTAAATTGAGGAGCTAGCTATCACATCACCATTGCATCATATAAATTTGCTTCATGGCCAAGCGTTTCTTACTGCCTTCCTTCACTTCCCTGCTCTTACTCCTCCTCTTGCTCCACCTTGTAGACCAGGCTGTTTCAGCCCTCTCATTCCTTAAGTAAAGACATACAGCTGCAGCTGATGGTTACAAGCTACAGCACAAGTGGATCAGCTTGAATTTAAAATGTGCTTGTTTCCTTTCTTGCCCTGCTCGCTTTGGGCTGTGGTGGCTTTCGCAGCAACAGCTCTCAACCTGCCTGAGTCCCAACAGCTCAACACTTTAATAATTTAAGTGATTTACATTCCCCAAAGTGCCTCTGAACAGATTTATTATGAGTGTTCGTGACCTGTTCTTCTGAAGCACTTCTCTGATGTCTGCTCTTCATTAGAGTTCACCACCCAAGCCAGTTCAGAGGGATAATGGCAAGGTAAGTGCTGTATCTTGAGGCTTATCATGGGAGCCAAGCCCATTAAGATGGGCTGATATTAGGGGTCTCTGTGTTCATTTAGGCTGTAGAACGTGCAGGTATGTCTAAAACAAAACACTTGAGGGAAAAAAAAAGATTCTAATTTCTCCCATGTTGAATTTGTGCCCCTCTTACAAGAAATCAAGCATGCTACCTCATGAGCTTCTGCCCAGTTGCAGGTTGGTATTACTGATTTTTTATTTATTTTTTTCTCTGATAGTCTGTTATATGCCAGCACATCCCTCTGAATACACAAATCCTCCTCTTTCTCCTTGGATCACTCTGGTCTCACAGAAGAGGATGTTGCTTTCTCCAGGCCCATAGCTGTCCTCTGCTCTCCTTCACACCAAGGTGGAGTTGCCTGCGGACACCTGACCGATTTCAAGTGTCCTTAAGCATGGAAGTTTTGCTCTGTTGCTGAAAAAATCTTTTCTTTTTTATGACTTGTGTTAAGAAGGTATCAAGTACTCCCTCTAGATATGTGCCGTAGAGGATGTATTGTCCCAGTAGACAAGGAAAGCACTTTTATAGTTATTGTGGAACTATGGAACTGGGAAAGTCAAAGGGGCTTTATCCAAGGCCCATATGCAAGTTTGTAGAAGAGACTCGTTCAAAATTGGTGCTCTGGGTTCTCTGGCCTGTGGATGAGTCCCAACGCTATCCTTCCTTTTGAATGTGTACGAGCACCTGGTCTGAGTTGCCCTAGTTCACTTTGTAGTGCCTCAGTACTGTGTAGTCAGAATTTCCCTTCTGTGCTTTTTTTCCCACCCTGTTCTTCACCATTTTACTCCCTGGCTTAGAATTTCCGTTCTTCACTGCATCACTGGGTGTGCATCTTTTTGTGCTGTGGTTTGTCCGTTGCTCTTAAACTCCTCTCCCTGTCTGAGGAGTCTGTCCTTTTGCATTTGAACACACATCACTCAAGTTAAGCAGCAAATCAATCCCACATTCTCTTTCCTGATGTGTCATATGGGAATCTCTCTGGAGCCCATAGCGAGGGCTACAGCTTCCCCCCTGACCTGTGAATCCTCTCCTGCTATGGGGACTGAGCACTGGTCCCTCATCCACTAAAAGAGGAGGATTTCAGCCTCATTTTTCACTGGCAGTGACTAGAATGACCAATCTGCCGCCTGCTGAGGAGCAGAAGGTCAGGCCAGGTCCACTCTGTGGCTACTTGTTTTTCTCCACAGTGACCAATTTCAGGAGGTAATAGAAGCATCAATAATGTCTCTGTCTTCTCTGACTGCTTCATTTCTTCTTTTTCCCCCCCCCCGCTATTGATTGAAATATTGCAGCCTCCATTTGTTAGCTCAGCCCCTGTGAGGCAGGCTGAGGCGTTCACTCGCAGCACATGTCTTCCCCATGAGCAAGATGTGAGGAGCTGAACTAATTTGGGATCGTGAAGGTGTTGACCACAGATTGCGACTTGTAATCTCCTTGGCTCATGTTCTTTTGAGGCCAAGGTCCGAGTTTGCAGGGCTCTGGGGAGTCACCTGGCAGCTGAAATTCTGCTAACGTGCCTGCGTGCTTAGAAGCAGCAGAGGAGAGACCCTCTCCAAGGACTGATCCCTGTCCCACTCCAGCAGGCTCACGTTCTGCTGCCAGAGCTGCAGATGAAGCTGAGAGCAAGAAGGAGCCTTGGACAGGGTTTGTGTGGCATCTGTGTCCTCAGAGCCACCCCAGTTGTGCCCTGCTGTGGTCTGTGTAGAGCATGATCCAGACCAGTAGGAATTCAGTGCCAAACCACAAACCACCACCCAACTGGTCAGAGAGCTTCATCAGAGGTTACACTTACCCCTATGGCTGGATCAGACTTAACAGCCACGAACTTTTTCTGTTGAACTTCATGGCTCACTTTTCTCAGGGTAAGTTAAAGCTCGTAGCTGCACTTTTGACGTAATTCCCTCCTCCAGCTGGGACTCGTGATTTTTGAGCTCTTACCCCTGAGCCATCGTTCCTCCTTACACAGGGACCAAGAAATGGAAGCCAATATGCCATCTCCTCTAGTTTCCACCAAAGAGATGTTGTATTAAATAGGAGGCAGGCTCTATTTTCCTGAACTGCCGACTAATTCTAACTTCTGCAGCATCTCAGCCTCTGACAAACTGCAGAGAACATTAGAACTGGCCTTGCAGTCAATCCTATCTCATCACAGACCTCTATGGCATCCAACTGTCGTTGTGGTCACATTTGGAGTGTGTGTAAGACATGATACTGGCTCCTGCTTGTAGACCATATATAGCCCATCAGAGTCCTCTTTCTGGAACAGAGCTAGTGCTCCGTGCAGATGCTGACTTCTGTTGACAGCTGAAAAGTTGATGAAATTTTTTTTGTTTTCAACAAATCTGCTTCTGCAAGCACATGCTTCTGACTAAAACGACTTTGTAGTTTAAAATTGCTTAAGTTAATTGATATTCAGGAGAGATTATTCAATGGTAATGCATTCATAAACAATGTCACTGTTTGTTTGAAAAATTAATATGTTAATTTAAATTAAACTGTAAACAAGGGAAAGATGTTGTATGGGTAACTATTAAGAAGGTACTGCAGAACATCCAGCTGGGGTAATGTTCTATCTATAAACGCATGGGGAGTGCATATTTTAAAATGAGGAGAATCAAAACCATTTTGGGCCCTGTTTTTAGTCCTTCGCAGAGTTTTTCTTCTTCAGTTAGAAGAGAAGATAGTTCAGTGGTCACCCGAGTCTTCAGAAACCTGTTAACTCTCTTCTTCGTTGGCCGTCTCTTGTGACTGAGGCTGGATCTTGGTGGAGCATTTGACCATCTGAGCTGGGAGGTGATGGTGCTCCTATCCCGTGTGATGTTTGCTGGAATTAAAATCAGCTCATCTGAGCTAAAAAAAAAAACAAAACAACAAAAAAACAATTGGCCATTTTCATGATGCTACCTATATCACTTCCAGCAGGAAAGGTTTCTTGGGTAGAGAGTGGCATTTTCTGAAGTGTTTCTCTTTACTAATAAATCCCTGTTTTCTAGATAGATGAAACAAGTTGTAAGCCTGGGTCAATAAGGCAGGCTACAGTAGTAGACAGAACAATAAGGTAAAACTTGGTTTACCTGCAGTGCTACAGATCAGTGTAATCTTAAATAAGTGAACTGTACTCCCTGTCTTTTTTTTCCTGTAATATGGGGATATCGACACTTTCTTGCTTCATGAGATTTTCAGAGTATAAATACACTAAATGTGTGGAGGCACTCAAATTCAGCGGCAATGAGGGTCATCTAAATACCATACTTAGATAAGTAAGAATGATTATTTGCCATCTCCTTTATCCTTGCATGATAAAAATATTTCCAGAAACCATTATATGCAACACACAAGCCAGAAGCAGCAGGAAAGTAATCTCCTGTCCTCAGCTATTTTTTGTACGTGGATGAGGTGTATGTTTGAGGTGGGGGTGGTTATTTTATCACAGAGCCTTTCTCTACATATTGGTTAAGTAGGGTATATTTTGCATGAGTTTGTTCATCACACCACCACAAGAATATTAGCAAGTAAAATATATAAAATTTATGGTGAGGGAAAAGCAAATTTCCTCTCAGAGATTATTGGCAATAGAAGAGTCAGAATGACTTCAATCCTGACCAGTACAGAGAATTCCCAGTAGCTTCAACATGTTAGTCTTCTGTTTTGCAGAAGTTTATCTTTGGTTCCCAGTGGGTCACAGTAAACTTGATTTGGCAGAATATGATCCCTGACATTGCTTCTAACACAGTCTCTGTATCAGACAGGAACGCTGCTGTTGGGGTTTTTTTTTCCTTATGAGTGTAAGGCAACGAGATTATTCCTTAAAATGAACATGAAAACCTGAGATGTCTAAATCAGTTTTCACTGTATGGGAAAACAAATTTTTATTTATTTATTTACAGAAAGAATATAAGAAGTAGAACTCCTAAGTCCTATCTTTATATCCAGCAGCAAATGACCAACTGCAAGTTGCACCCCTCAGTTTCCCAGTGTTCAAAAAAAGCATAATTAATTTTTAAGGCAAGATATACCCTATCTATGTAATGCTAGATTCTATTATGGTTTATTTGACCATTAAAATATTTTTTAAAGCAAATGATTTAAAGCTGATAGTAAGAAATACTTTTCTTACAGAGCACATAATTAACATGTGGCACTCAATGCCTCAGACATTATTGAAGCCAAGAGCTTTGGAGGATTCACAAAAGGATTAGACATTCATATGAATAATGAGAAATTCTATTAGAGAAAATAAAAAATGTATGAGGGATGGAGAACTTCATGCTTCAGGGTATAAAGCAGCTGCTAATTGATGAGGACTAGGAAAGAAACGTGCCCCTGTGGGCAGGACATCCCGTGATGTTGGCGAAGGGGCTTCTTGAGCAGCACTGCGAAACCTGGGTGCTGGCTGCCGCAGGGATTGCTGCAATGCCCGAGCCCTGCCCTGCTGCAGTAAGGCAGCTCCCATCTACAAGGTAACCAGGGAAATAAAACCCCAAAATGTCCAACTATGACTGAACCATAGCAGCCTGGTAGCCTGCAGTGCAGTGAAACCACGATTCTTGGCATTGCATCCAGCTATTCCTGACTTTCCAGCTGTGCAGGGAGGTCTCGGTGGCACCACGAGCTCCCAGTGCAAGGAGTAGGGCTGGATGTGCAGGGAAGGTGTCCTGGACCCCTTGTCTCATCTTCCCCACATATAATCCCAGAAAACAAAACAAACCAAAACCTCAAAACACCACCAAAAACCTGCAAAGGTGAATTGCACCCGTGTGCTCAGTTGATCTAAAGTCATTCCTGTCCGGTCTCCATCTGTCTGTTTACCCAGAGCCTTGCACAGACATGTTTGCACAAGGCATAGAGCCATTTAACAAACATGTCAGGTAGCCAACCATGTTTGCAGCTATCGAGCAAGCAATTATAGCTCCCTCAATCAGAGGCTTTCGTTTGATCCAGCCTCAATTAACAGGGAAGGCATTGCCACATCTGCCCGCAAGTTCAGAAGTGTCCACAATTCAACTTAGATTATTGCTATATTTCTGCAGCCTTTGATAGAGTAAGATTGACTACAAGAAATGAGGAAAAAAAATGACCTTCCTCGGACATTTCCAATGGTATTTCAGTTAGTATTTTATAATCACTGTTTAACAGAGAAATTGCTCTCTGGTTATTAATATAAAAATTATCACCTTCTTTGACTAATAAAATCAATAAAGGCTCCTATCCTTTGAAAAGGCCAAAAGCCTTCCCTCTGTTCATAATTAAACATTTCAACCTAATCTGGAGCAATAATAACCTTCAAAGTTTTAAAAAATTCCTAATAATAATATCTTACGGAACACCTTTCCGCTCAGCAGGTTTCACAAACTCTAGTCCAGCTTTGAAAATGCATCTTTATGCATGGCTGGGCTTGGATATGCATATCACTTTTTAAGGAGTCATTTTGAGATGTTTCATTATCAGTGATAAACAAATCCATATGGGAAGTCTATATGTTGAATCAGTAACATAATTAAAAGGCTGATGTTTCTGGGTTTGCCTTATAGCCAGCACAGAATCTCTAACTCAAATCTCAAATGCAGTCAGGCATTTGCATTCACTCAGAGAAATCAAAGGAAAGGATCAGACTATTGCAGGTGCTGAACATTTATAGCTAACATTTTTTTAAAAAAACCCCGAGATTTTTCAAAATTTTTTTTTCTTACATATATATTGGAATGTAGTGGACAAGAGTACTTCTTGATGTCCCCTTGTTACAATAGGGTTTGTTATGGATATCTAGAGTCGATGTTCATGCAGTTGCTGATGAGGTAAGCACCAAATATCACTTTCCCAACCTTCGGTCTAGCCAGGGTATCAGTAGTAACTTACACAATGGTAGAAGCCAGATCAAAATTCATAATCTTTTGTGGAGAGATACTGCTTCTGCCTCTCTAATTTCTACTGTCCTTTCCTGGAGCTACAGTTATCAGGATTACTCTCTTCTCAGGCAAGTTATCTCTGTCAAGCCTGAATGGCTATTCTCCCGGGGTACCGAGAGACATGTGAGCTAATTAACTATCATCCTACATTTGATGATGACAAGCATCCATTGAGAACTTTCCATCCCAGTGGATCTCATGGAGCTTCACGTATTAAACAAACCTGCATATGCCGAGCAGAGGGATTACCTCTTCACAAACGAGCGGCAACCAGTTTGGAGTCGAATCGCTCGACAGTTTAAGAGCAGGCAGCCGAGCCATGCCACAATTCGCGGCAGGGAGTGAGGAGGGCATGCACGGAATGATTAACTTGTCCAGGAGAAGGATGTCTCTGCAGGGCTTTCATTTCACATGTAGCTGCCACCAAGTACCCTGTAACAGAGCAGGTATGAAATATGGGTTAGGGATCCCTTCTCACCATTGCCCATGTATAGAATTCCTGCAGGCATCGTAGGTATATATGTCAACTTAGATTTAGGTAGTGATGACTCAAAATTGACCATTTTGATCTAATCCAACCCTTTCCTGGGCATAAACATTTCCAAACCCGGATATTTTCTTATGAAAGAATGTCCTTTCTGTGTCTGTCCTTGAAACCTGTGAAGCAGTCCCTCTGGACGACTTAGTTAAGGCTGTTCTTTTTTTTTTTTTCCTATATCCAAGGCATCTCAACGAGAGACCTTAACTGGTGTTACATAGCCCTGAGTCATGTTGTATGGACAAGTTCTTTGACCCCTTAGGCATTCTGGAAGCATCTGTTTGGGGGTGAATTATTCAATGGCATCCTCAGAAGTTTCAGGTGTGCAGTTTTGTTTGGAGGTGACTTAGCTCTGGCTTTCAGCAAGGTCCTCAAACACCGTAACAGCCAAAATGCACAACCGCAATTAGGAGAAAAAAAAGAAAAGCCACGAGGCATTTGTACCCCCCTCCCTTTCTCCATACGTGGGTGAAGATAATGGTTTGTGCACAGTATCAGTAGATGAAAGAACTACCTGACCATGGAGTGCTGTTGCAGGACAAGGCTCAAAGGGTGTGAATCTGTGCAGCCCCACTGAGGATGATGAAACTGCTGATTTTTACCTGCTACAGACCCAGGTCCTTCAGTATTTATTACTGTTATCACCTGAATCTGAGCTGCAGCTCTTTTCCATGTTTACTCATCACTGACTTCATCACATCCCCTTTCATTTTCTTCCTTTCTGAACAATTTACATTTCACCCCCTTGGAGCTTTTTTGGATCAGACTCCTTTCATCTCTCATCATAATGTTCAATAATGACATTTCCATTTGCTTCCCTTTTCATGAGGCTCCTTTTTGAAAACAGGATCTGACCTCTCTCTTTGTATTCTCCCATCAGCCAAGAATCACATTGTGCATGAATTTAATTGACTTATTACATCTTTACAGAATGTGGTTACTTTAGTTTTGTGTGTGTTCTGTTTGTTTGTTTGTTAATTTCTGGGTCTTTGAGAACTAGATTATGCAATTTTCAGAGCCTATTTCCAATTACTATTGAATCTTTCTATTGAACTGAATTTCATTGTAAGATAGAAAATAGAATGAACTGAAAAATTCAACTGAAAACATGTCAGTATTGTTGATACACGTGTTAGGGCTAATATAGAATTTATAAGCTTATTTTCTCTTCTGGGGCAACACAGGGAGAGGAAACATCAAATAAACAAAACCAAGAACAGCTTTTTCTTTTATTTCACTGAAAGAAATGTCTGTATCACACCAAACAAAACCTTAATTGTCCTGTTTTGATGAACATGAAACCCACCTGATCCTATTCTTTCATCCTCAGATGCAATGAAAAATTATTTTTTTCAAGAAATCTCCAGCAGCACTGTTACTTAACTAGCTCCTGCTCTGGTATAAACTGTCCTTTCACTATTAATCTAGAGGGAATGAGATTTATACCTGTAGAAAATCTGGTCCATTATTAGGCTCTCATGGAGTACCACGCCGAGTTCTGGCAGCTGGTGGGTGCCGGTCCTCCTGAGCATTTAGTGTTTAAAAAAATCCACCAAACCCTGAGATGCTCATAGCTGTCTGAGTTTCCTTGCTCCCTTTTTGAACCTCGGTGACCTCCCATAGCATCCTTAGAAAAGGACTGAAATGGGTGTGGTTGGAAAAGGGGTTTGTTGGATTTATCTGAAACCGCTCTATAGAGTGACCCATACTTATCCCAATATATGTTTGAGGCGCTGTTCTGCACTGTCTTTATTGCACTCAAACCTTTACAATTCTCTCTTCTAACCTCTTGTTTGTTTGGTTTTTTCCTGAGCCCTTGGTTAGTAAGGCTCTCCTTGCACACCATTGCAGGTGTTTGATCCTTGTTCCCTTTCTCTGCACATTTTTCATTTTTAGTCATCTTATTTTTTCCCCCCTGAGTTGGGGAGACTAAAATTACATGCACAATTGAAGATTCAGGTGAACTGTTTAGACAGCGGCACAACTATGCTACATGTTTTCTTCTCTGATATTCCAGTAGTTTCAGCTATTTTATTTGCCTTTTTGAGCATTTCTGAGCACTAAACTAATATTTTTATAGAACTATCCACAATGACGCCAACAACCCATTCTTGACTGGAAATACAGAGTTAGGCTTATTTTCTCTGTGTACATTACTTAGCACTTATCAGTATTGAATTTCATCTGTCATTTTGTCACTGAATTATTCTGTATCTCAAGAGTCTTCTGCTATTCTCTATAGTCAGCTTCAAATTTAACTACACTCAGTTATTTTGTGTCTTTCACTAACTTAATCTTCTTGTTACGAATCCCCTTTTCCAGCACATTTATGAACATGTGGAATATGTTTCCTCCTGTCTCTTTAAGCAGTTAACAGGAAAACATTTCCTTTCATCGCATTAAGGTTATGGCTGCTTTAAGAGTACTTTTGGATGTTACCATGAGAGGTTTGTTTTGTTTTTTTTAATTCCCGGACACTACATTGACTTACATCATCCCTATGGATATAATTCTTAATTACCTGGAAGATCCCAGACTGATTTTTGAGGCAAGACTTCCCTCTACAACAGCTCTATTGACTCTTCCAAAGGAAGGACGCGCTCACCTGTTCACTAATTCTGTTCAGTTTTGTTTCTAATGATTTGGCAGCAATCAGATTTGATCAGGACTGTGGCATCAGCTCCAGAGACTGGTTTTAAAGGCTGGAGTTGTACTGGCCAATTTTCCTTCTTGTGAGCAGACTTCTTCCCACTGACCTCAGAAGGTGGCCAGCACGACTCCGCATGACTGAGCAACTGAGGGAGCTGGGTCTGTTCAGTTTGACAAAGAGGAGGGTGAGGGGGATCTCATCATGCTCTACAAATACTTGAAAGGACATTGTAGAGAGGTTGGTGCTGGTCTCTTCTCACAGGTAATTAGGGACAGAACCAGGGGAATGGTTACAAGTTGCAACAGGGCAGGTTTAGGCTGGACATTAGGAAGAAATTCTTCACGGAAAGAGTGGTCAGAACCTGGAACAGACTGCCTAGGGAGGGGGTTGAGTCGCCATCCCTGGATGTGTTCAAGTGTCGTTTAGATGTGGTGTTGGGTGATATGGTTTAGGGGTGACCTTGTGGTGTAGGGTTAATGGTTGGACTCAATGATCCCAAGGGTCTTTTCCAACCTGAATTTTTCTATGACACTATGATTCTATTCTATGATTGTCTACCAAGGAAAGATCAACGTGGGCTGGAAGCCTCTCTGGTTCAGGCCTTGAAACCTCACGTTTGTCACAATCTCCTTTCTCTTCATCCTCAGCTTTAGGTTATGGGGAGGACAGTGACCCCTTTTTCAGTCCATATATGAGGGAGTTGTCACCACACCAGGAAAAATGTGTATTTACAGAGATACGAACAAATTGAGACTGTGTGCTTTCTAAGGATAAGGTTTTGCTGGCCTTACATTTGGTCTGACAACTCAGAGTCTGAACAAGTAATATTTGTGCTCAGGTCTTCCTTCTGAAGGAAAGGGAAGCAAAGCTGTGAGCAGCAGGAGCTATAAGGGCCCTTCAAATCACAAACTCGCTCCACTCCCTCTTCTTCCTGAATCATCTGTCCAGCAAACTCAAGAACCAAACAAATGTGGATTATCCCCCAGCTGAAGAGGATTTTACCTTTAGCTGGTATAAATCAGAACAACTCCAGAGAGGATTTTTTTGAGCTAAGGATCTGGCCACTCTCGCACAGCCCAGTTATATCTGTGGATCAATAAAAAAAAATGCGAATTTTTTATTTATTTTTTTTTTAAACGACACAAATCCCACAGCTCTGTCAAAAAGCTTTGTATCATTCTGGTAATCCCAGCAGACCTTAAAACTCGTGTCTTTAGGAAAGACTCGTGTCTGTAGTTTAGGCTGGCAGGTTTGTTTTAAGGCTGGTGGCCTCAGTAACACACTGGGTGGATCAAGGTATGGTCAAAACCTAAGGAAAAAGTAATGGCCACTTCAAATGAGCACGATCATCTTGGTAAAATTCTCACTTCTGATATTAACCAAAGAATTAGTCTCTTAAGAGAGTACAAGGTTGGAAACTGGCCCCGCTCTTGTCTGTCTTGTATTGTTTTGGTGGATAAATTGGGGGCTGCTGTCTGCAGAGCTGCCCTGCCCCTTTTCACCAGCATAAATTTCACTTCCAGAATTAGATACGCTTTTATTTTGTTAATACATTTTACGTTCCTTAAATGAGAAGCCAACCCCTGCAAAATGACTTTTCCTTCTGGGCCAGGAATGGCCTCGCCAGTCCTCGCTATCCCGCTCTCATTCTCCCCCAGCTACTTGAAAGTCTCATCACTATCGAGTGGGGAGCCTTACATATTTCCAGTGACATTTCCTTGGCCTCTGGTGATTTAATATTATTAACCTGCTATGTTATTAAAGTGACAGGAGATGTCTCCCCTCCACAGGTATATTTTCCCAAAAACTCATTTGAATTTTTATTACTTTATTTTGAGGGGCAGCTAGTGGAGCACAGAATGGGCAGAGAGGGCACAGGAGGGAACTGTGCCTAGTCCTGGCTGTGAAATCTTCTCTGTGTGTAGATTACAGGTTCTGGTATAGTTTACTTCAGAATTAAGAGTATTTCTTAGTGTGAGCATGCAAGCTAGAGTATTTCCAAGCACAGTGTCTCTTTCCCATGACTGCAGCCCATTTTGAAGGCATCACCTGGAGGGAAAACGGGCTTTTGCATGCTTTGCAAATCCCACAAATTTTATGCTTTACCCAGATCTCAGTCTCAGTCTGCTTAGGTTTCATCTTTTACAGCTGTTGTTACTGTAGGAAGCACATAGTGAAAGTCTATAAACTTAGGACAGCATAGAAATAAATCCAAATCCTTAGGCAGTAGGAATTTGTGACACTAAAATAATTCGAATGGAGTTCTACTTGTTCCCTCCTGCTGCACGTATCATCTCCAGGGCTTGGGTTTGCACAAGTGTAAGGGGGAACTGATTTCAACCACCCAAAAAAACCCTGTAGCTCCATAATGAGATCTCTCTTTACAGAAGGTGCATAAATTTTCAAGAAAATGTTTTGGAGGTTTTGTTCGCTTTTTGTGGGGAGACTGACTCATTAAATGTTTGGGGAGAAAACTGTCGGTTATGATGTGTTCTTTTTGGTTCTAGAAATGAGCAAAAGATGAGCGAGTTTCTTTTCTAAGCTCTCGCTCAGGAAAGCTGGGTTATTAGATCTCCCGTCAGCTACTGACACTCTTGGAGCTTAATTTTGTCACGCTTTTTTCCCATCTTTCCACACTCTGTCCAGTCTGTCATGTATAATTTTTATTTTCAGAAAATTTGAACAAATATCAACGTCTTCAAATTATTCATGAAAGAGACCTTTTGCTTTTTCCGGTGGGTATTTGGTTCAATACTTTGATCTGTGTCCATCTCTATGCTTTGTTCATTGAGTTGATGTCCCTTTGAACGGATATTTAAAGGTATTTTCTTTGTCTATGGCTTATCAGCTCTTTTCCATCTGCCTGTCTCAGTATCGGCACGCTGGTATTTTAGTTCACTGAAAACTTTGCAAGCTAAGAAATGACATCCTACACGGGCAGGGCTCCATTCTTAAACAAGACATTTGTGACTTTTCCATCAGACTTTGAAACTGGTTTTGCAACAAAAACCTCCCATTCAGGTTTATTTTTACCTCTTTCCTCTATGTAATCTCCAAAATCACTTTAGAAAAAATACTGTATCAAAAGCTGATATTAAACTCTCAAGTGCCTGGCAAACGATTTAAAGCAACGGCTCACACTGGGGTAAACCCCAGAGATTTCTTTTGTAAAGTTCCACCTACATAATCTCTGAGAGGTACATTTTTAGAGCTTACTATTTACTTTAGTCTGGAGACATTTCTTTGCTTTTATGGCTCATCTACTTTCTCTCCATCAGTTCTTTTAGATAGGAACGTTTCTGTTTCCCTCCTGTTTAATCCTTTTCTCTTGCTGTCATCCCATGGACATGCAGAGCATGAGCAACCCACCCGCTCCGTGGCTGCTCACTGGGGAGGAGGCTGTGACGAGCACTTGATGGTGAGGAAAAGCAAGGCTGGGCAAGGCAAGTCTCACTTCGCTGCAGGACGATGGCCGAAGCCCAGGAGCGGGAAGCTGCTCTGATCCTTGGCTGGCGTGGCACGATGAAGTGTCAACGGATTTACTTGCCAAGATCTCCCTAAAATGCACAATATAAATTTTGGTTTGGATAGATGTCTGGCAGAAGTTGTCCTCTGTGGCCTGTGTCATTCTCTTTCTCATTGTTCATTGTCTTCTCTCTCGCAAGGGACCGTGTTTATTCTCCCCCAAGCAGCCATGGGAAGCACCGCAGGCGGGGGCTCCAGCAGCATTTCAGACACGTGTCCTCTCCCGCCAGCAGCAAACGCTTCTTTATAATTCATGGGATAACTGAGGGTAGAGAAAATGCTATGTGCAGCTCCATGAAGGAGCTGCAAACTGAACATCTGGGCGTTTTCACATGCACGAAAGAGCACAGGTTGTGTAAGCCTCTCCAACCCAGGCTGGGATCGCAGTGTTCTGCTCAAAAGCAAGTGCTGTTGGGTGACAGTGTGGCAAAATATTTTCTGCAGCATTTATGTAATAGGCATTGCTACTGTCTCTGTCCACATAGGAAAGTTTTACCCCTTATCTCAGTTCAGTTATAGTGGCCTAAATATAAGAGTTCTCCTAACTTTCCACCTGAAATAAGTTTTTTATTCCCTCATGAAAAGCTATAATGGCCTCTCTGCCTCCTGCACGTCTCTTCCTGACTTATACACCAACCTCCATGTCATTACAGTAATTCATCATTTATAATTTCTGACTCAAGACTCACCTCATAACATGACTTGGGCCATATTTCTTCAGGAAAGAGAGAGAAGAGGGAGTTCTTAAAATGTATTCTTTTGTTTTGCTTTTGTATAAGGGGAGGTTACAAAGTGTTCTTGGGTTTGCTGTTGTCTTTTTGTCCCCAGTTTGTCTTAAACTCATTTTCTAGTGACAAAACTGAAGTTAAAACAAAAGTCTATTTCTACTAGAGTAAGTAACTTCATCTAGGTGTTTCCGTCTTTAAAAATATTCTACATTTAAATGCATGCCTTATAATGCATTGAAAAAAATCACTCTTTAGCAGGAAAACATAATTTGTTTTTAATGCTGAGTCTCTAAAAAGCCAGATTTTGAAAGTAACATAAAACTGATTGGAAATAAAGTGATATGTGTTCTTTTTTAATCACTCTGATGCAAATATCGAGAAATCCCATGGCCAGTCTCAAACAAAACCTTTTCTTTTCACGCCACATATTCCCTGGGAAGCAGTTTCATCATTCTGTCTTGCTCTGAGGATTGCACAGTGGAGTGTTCCTCCTCTTCATGTGGTGTCCCAGTGCTGTGTGACATTTGTGACCCCTGCCAACCCCACTTCTTGTTTCCTGCTACACAATCTTTTCCCAACGGACCCCTGTCCTTTCACACGGTCCAATTGGTTGTTTTTCTTTAGAATCTTTTTGTTCTCCAAAGAATCTGTGCATGTTAATCCTTTATCTTGCATGCAAAGTGTAGGCAATTTCTCACCCCTCCTCTTGCTCAAATGCACAGATAACACGCACACAATTCATCCATGAACATGCATCGCCTCCTTCCTGATAATTTTACAGGCTGACCCTTTCCACAGTCGCTCACTACCTGTGGTTTTTCCATCTCGCTACGGGCTCTCCCACACTTTACTCCCAGCCTGACCACAAGCAAGCTGTTCAACCATGCTGCCGCACCACCCTGCAGACACTCTTTGGATGCTCTTCATCTGGTGAGCATGTTCACAAGTGACTTATGCCTCCACCATCCTGGAAAACCGTCCATCTCCAGGTTTCCCCCATGGGTAGTGAGCAGATGCAACCTTCTGGAGCAAATTAGTGTCGTTGTCTGTACCTGCACACACCCACCACTTTCCTGTCACTCCTGCTTCTCTTCACCTACTATTTGAGGCTCCTAGGCATCCCTGTGGCCCATTAAAGTCTTGTTGACATCCACCTAATGCTCCATTCCCTTTTGAAACCCATGCTTGGTGCCTGAGCCATCCTGGAGCACATAAGGGATGTTGCTTTTGCCCGTCCTTACTGTACTTCCAGTATCTACATCAGCAGTTTGTTAAGCCCTTTGGGATGCTGTGAAGATGAAAGACACTATATAAAACCCAAACCCTATTCTATTCTAGAACAGCACTTTTAAGTCCTTTTATCACAGAATGAGGCAAGGGTTGAATTGAGCCCAGAAATAGCAATTTAAAGTTTTCATGAAAGACTAGAACACTATATGTTTGGTATATGTTAATATAATCTGAGAACACTAAGTGCACTAAAAGCATTTGCGGGTGGGGAAGTGGAGACGGGGGGAGAAAGGTAAGTGCTTGTTTTTCTTTGGGATTTCCTTTTATTACAGTATCTAACAGAGATCTGTCTGGATGACAAAATGGAAGAGGGGAAAAAAACACCCTCACAAAGGTCTTGGCTTGTTTGACTACAGGACAGTAGCAGCCTGCTTCCATCATTGGAATGTGGAGAGTTATCTGGGCTGTGATCTGGAGCTAGCTACGCAGCTGAGGAACCTAAGGAGAAAGATTCAAGTTATAATACTACATACCAAAGCTTTAAGGTTATTTAATTATGAGTTAAAAACAGTCGTTGGCAGGAGTGTCTGGGATTATGTGTTCCAGATCCTTTCATACCTCCTCACAGATTGTCCAACGTCAGATTGGGACACCAAAGCAGCTCCAGTGCACAGCCCCTGTCCACGGCTGGATATCTTCCTGACTGGACCTCCCTGTCAGACAAATCTGAGCACTCTCTGGAAGGACCTAGAAGTACCTTCATTTACCACTTTCTTGCATTGACAAACTTTAGCAACAGCGATTGTATAATGTATGTTAATTTGGGGTTCTTTGCATAGTACTGACTGTAGATACCTTTATCTATGAAAATTACCCAAGGAGAAAAATATTTGTGATAAAGCCTCATTAATTAGTACTTGCTGAACTCAAGAAGTTGGTCAGTTTTTAATCTGTTTTGTGTATTTTGCATTAGTGTAGTTCTAACTTTTAAAAGCAAAGCATTTTATAGTACCAAGTCAAAGGCTTTATAAAGCCAAGTCCATCAATGTGATTATAAGTCCAGCTTGGAATCTCCCCAAATAATTAAATCAGGTTTATTTGATAAAACCTATTTTCCATAAAATCATGTTGACAGTCATTAATTCTATTCCTATCCCTTAATTCTTTATTAATTGGTTCCTCTATTAGCTCTTCCATTATTTTCATTGCATTTATGTCATGATAAATTATCAATCTAGAGTAACTAGAAATCCCATACAGTGGTTTGTTAATGTGATGTTGTTATCAGAGCATCCTGTTACCTGTAACTCATTATTTATGATTTTATTAGCAATTGTGGGGTAGATATCCTCCAAACTGTCTCTTGATTTAGACTCAGAGTAACAAGACTGGTCTATAGTAGTTGTTACTCAACTACTGGTGAACTTAAATGACCTCCTCACCTTCCTTGCCATCAGCAGTCTTGGCTTCAAAGATGGATGTCACAGTAAAATCAGCTTCTTGGTTAGTCGTTTATGCAAGTCTTGTAACTGATTTATCCTCACTCTGTTCACATTTCCGTGCCCTGTAAAGCATGGTCTTCTCAGCCTTCTCCTCCTTTTTCGTTCCGCTTTTCCTTAAAAGATTTTCTTCCTTAATTTGTTACACATTTTTTTAGAACTTCTTTTTACCAGTCTTGTTTATCAGCCCCTGGCCAGGGCAGGGGTGCCCATAAGCATCCGCATCCCTGTTCTGTAGAAAATTCGATGGGGTAGGGAGGAACAACAGCTCATGTGTCTGCAGACTGTGCATTTAGTGCTTCTGGTTCCTCTCTCTGGGCAATGTTCTGCCCTTGCAGTCACATACTTGCACCCTGAGCTGCTTTAAAGCAGTGAGCTTTGTGCTCGAGTTTTGACCTCTCTCATTTCCAGATCTGTGCGCATTAGCTGCCGTGATTTATTTCTACATTCAGACATTAAAAGCTCTGAAACCTGTTCAGGTCCTCTCCCAAAATCTCCAGCTTTTTTTTCGGTTATGGACATTCTTTTTGTTTTAGAGATACAAGTGAAGGCGTAATAGTTCTTCCCTACCACAGCATACAACCTACTGGTAGAATTCTGTGATTACAGCAGTGAGGACTATGTCATCTTCATACTTCAAATTGCAAATCAACCTGACCCTTGCTTCAGGCATCCTCTAAAATCTTTCCTCAGAGCCACCTCTTTATGCTGCAGTGCATAAACTGTTATTGAATAGAATTGCCTTTTTTCCATCATTATTAATAATTTGTCATCTCTGCTTTGTCATCACCAGCCATGGCATGTTGTAATAGGCCGATGTTATTGTTAGATTTTATTTTATCCCTAACATACTTTTAAAATTCTGTTTGGTTTTTTTTTTTGGCTCTGCTGAAGATGGATTTTTCCCTGATGTTTTTTGTCTGTATTAAAACATATTATGTTTAAAAGGACCGAAAGGAAGTTAATTTCAGATGTGGATTCCTCCTTTCATATAACAGTAATCATCATAATAATAAAAGTATGGGAAAATAGCACTTATGTATTTTTATTTCCCTTGTCACTGCAGGTCTCTGTATAATATTGTTCAGTACTATTATCTTGGTTAATTTTAAATGTCACAAGCACTGAAGTTTCAACCATTTCTCTACAGAGATATGTCCAAAGACTAATAGATACTCCTTTCTGATTTTTTTTCTTCCTACTGATGACCTTATATTTTTACTCCAGTGAAGTTTCACCACATCTACACTGTTGTAATTGAGAGCAAAATTTGGCCCTTTGACATCAATGGAATTACAGTAGAGATGAATCTATTCCACTTAGATCATAAAATCTTTCCTTGTAAATCAATCCTTCCAGTCCCTAAATCATCTCTGAAGATGTTCTTTGAGCTTCCTCCAAGTTGTCAATATGTTGTTGATGCCGAGATACTCAGAACTGACTGCATGTTTGTCTCATTGAGCCCAGAGGGAGGAAAAAAAATGACCTCTCCTGACAAGAATTTATATATATCCTAAATAACCCTGTTCTCCTGTTATTTGCTGCCATATTAACCTGATGTGCTAATGTGTGATTTATTCTTATCCTTTAGTCTTCCTGAATTATTCACTTCCTGAATAGCTGCAGTTCAGGTGGTTTATATTCGTTCATTTTGTTGTGCAACTGAGATTTTTTTTCTGCCTCTTTTTATTCCAGGTTGACCAGCTGCTTGCTATTTTTGCACTTGGGCATTTTGCTGATTTTTCACCTCAGATAAATAACTTTCCCTTTTTGGTTTAACCTCTAAAACAAAGCTAACAATGTTGGCCAGCCTGCACTTTCCAATTATGGCTACAAGCCTTATAATCTGTTTGCGTTTTCTAAAGAATGTTTTGGCCTTCCCATGAGAAGTGTTACACCTCTAGTTACTTCCCAGTGCTCTCAGAGCCAAATCTGAAGTATATTTAAATACATAATGGCAATTCCATCCATCTGGTCGTTCAGTACCGTGCACTCCCCCACTTGTGGGTATAGGAGATGCCAGGCCAAATCCTTTTGGTGCAAATCAGCATGCTTCTTGATGATCTTTTGAGGTCCCTTCCAACTCCTAACATTCTGTGATTCTTGTGACCCTGGCTGAGGGACTGCCTGGCACAATGACAGATTAGCAGCCAGCCTAGCTCGAAGGGTGAGAAATATATTTGGGGGTGATTTTTTTCCTATTATTTTAATGTTCCCACGATTTTTCCATGTCTTTCATCCTACCTGAGAGCCTTGCTTGGATGAGTCTAGCCTCAGACTGTCTTTCCTTGGCTGGCTAATTCAGACAGTTTTATTTCTGTTGCTCACGGTCTTTTTTTAAGCTGAGTGCCAGAAAGCACTGAGTGAAGCAGGGTGAATGGGCTGGGAAGAGGGGAAGCGTCTCTGAAGAGGGAGTGGCAAAACAGAGGAAAATTCTGGGACTTCTCTTTGAACAAGCAGTGATGAAGGCTAAGCTCAAGCCAGTTGGCCCCACTGGCTGGCCCCGCTGATAGGCAGAACCTTTATCAAGTGTCAGCGAAGACGTATGACATTTATCACCTTGGAAAGCTGGGTGCTGCTGCACTGACAGAGTATATTCAATACACGCCATCTCCGCTGTACTGAGATCCCCTAATGGCATGATTTCTCCCTGAGACCGGGACAGCTCTTCCTTCTGCCTCATCTCCACTTCTCCCTCCATCTCCTTTTTCTAGCTGTCCCTCCGTAAGTTTTTCCTTCCTTTTTTTTCTCCATGTTTTTTTCCTATCATTCTTTCCATTTTCCTCATGTCCTTTTTTTTTTTCCCCTTTTCTTCTCCTTTCCCACGTGTCACCCTTTCATCTGTCCCTAACCCTTTGTCTTTCTGCCTCCCACTCCTACTGCGTTTCTGCCCACGTAGCCCAGGAGAGCATCCCTGAACCCTGTAGCCTGAGGCAGGCATGGTATGACTGCACAAGAATAATTTCCAGACCTGGGTTATAAAAGATTTCAGATCACTTTGAGTCACAAGGAAAGTAAACAGCTGCTGTTCATGAAATTCAGGCTGGAATTCCTTCACCAATGGAGCTAAACCCCTTTCAGGTATATTAGGACTGTGAGCTGAGCTTATGGACACATTGCTCACTGCACAGAGCGCTGCTCAGCA
>NW_009721182.1:67460-95589 GCF_000703405.1 Apaloderma vittatum
AGGCACTGCAATTAAGTGATTATGCAAATCTAAACAGGGATTTTGTTTTAAAGTATTTTCCAGCATGAACACGATGTGATTGCAAGAGACATGTGAGCCACTCTTGGAGCCAAGAAACAGGGACGGGCTGCCCCTGCAGAATATACACCTGGGAATAACTGAGCCAGTCACTGGATGTCACCATTGAGCTGCAGAAATGTGGCTTGAAGTTCATTATTTATCTGCTTTTAAAAGCACGAGTTTTTAAGGCAAGCATCTGTGACTGGAAACCCTTGGGTGAGTCAGCACCTTGCTGTGGACTGGATGCTGCCTTTTGCTTGGATTCTGTGTTGGTGTCTTGCCTCTGTGTGGATGAAGTCAAATGTGCTCATCCTCAAAGGGAACGTGACCGAGGACCACTCTGAAGTGCGGGAACGATTTCGTGGTGGTTAGATGACTGTCCTCAGAACATGATGATCCAGGGTCTGGCAAACATCAGGAACGGTTTCCCTCCTCTGCAGCCTGATGCGATGCATGAGGGCGGGAGGTGAGAAGGCAGATGCTCTGCTAATGAAATACTAATGTAAGTCATAGTAATATTGCATGAACTCCCTTGAGCTTAGCAGATAAGCTGAAACCAGCATTGTCCTATCAGACATTCAGTAATCACCAGCACCAAAAGGACTTGGTGACCTACTGCATGACTAGTGTCATGAGAATGCAGGCCCCAAACAGAAGGAAAACAGAATAATTTTCACTTAACGGAAAATGTTCGGTTGGTTTTAGTCTCTTAGGCTGTTACGTGGGAAATTATCTCTGATGATCCAATTAGTGGAAGGGAATAGGGATCTACATGGGACTGAGAATGCATTCATAGCATAGATTAAAAGAAAATTGTGTATGTCTATTAAAAAAAGAAACAGGGGGTGGGGAGAACTAAAAACCAAGAGCCAAAGAGAAGAGAGATCCTTTCTCAGATTCTCTGTCAAGAAATGACAGAAAGACTGTCCAAGGACTAATGTGCTGATTTGGTCATTCCTGAGCAGAACAAAAAAAATAATAGACAAAACTTTGTAAGACTCTTGAACCCGTTAGGCAGGTTTTTGTTAAGAGCAATATGTCTTACTATGAGCAATGCAGCTTTACACAGAACTTCACTTGTTACAGACAAGTCTGGACACACACTCAGGTCAAAAGAGTAGCTGAAGAACAGGCATTCCCAAGTAATCTTCTCAGGCAGCCTTCTTACCTCTAAAGTAAAACAGAAGGCAGAAAATTCTGGAATTGAAACTGTGGAAGCTAGGAGATGTTGGGGTTTGTGTTTGTTTTTTTTTTTTAATATTGGTCATCATCTGCGAATCTATTGGAGACCTCATCGGTCTCTACAACTATGTGAAGGGAGGTTGTAGAGAGGCAGGAGTTGGTCTGTTCTCCCCAGTGGAGAGTGATAGGGCGAGGGGAAATGGATTTAACTTGTGCCAGGGGAGGTTCAGGTTCGATATTAGGAAGAATTTCTTTACTGAAGGGGTTGTCAGCCATTGGAACAGGCTGCCCAGGGAGGTGGCTGAGTCACCGTCCCTGGAAGTGTTTAAGAGACGAGTGGATGTTGCATTGGGGGACATAGTTTAGTGGGTTGATAGGGCTGGGACAAAGGCTAGACTTGATGATCGTCAAGGTCTCTTCCAGCTGAAACTATTCTATGATTGTATGATTTCAGTAGAAGAGAAGTCAGCCTAGGAGATGGGGCTGCGCAGAGCAGGCAGGGTGCAGAAGAGCATTACGCTAATGGCAAAGGGGAGGATGAAGAGAAGGGACGGGAAGCTCTAATTTAGCACAAAATCAAGATGTTGAGAACCAGATTAACTGAGGTACCAAGAGACTTTGAAGGAATAGAAAATCTTTAATTGCCTCTACACCAATGTGAAGATTCCAAGTAGCAAAGGAGGAATAGGAATTGCTCATATATGAGCATAAATTCGACCTACTTTGGTGTTGCTGAAACCTGATGGGAAGATTTGCATGACTGGAATGTTAAAAGCACTGGTTACAATCTGTTTAGGAAAAAAAACCGGGCAAATAACAGTGAGAGGGCTATGTTGCTATATCAAAAAAAATTCTGAGTCTCTGAGAACGTGGAAGCAAATGATCTGAACAAATGTTCTCACAAATAAAGACCAAATTAGATCCTGACTTCTGTCCACTGCAGACCAGAGAGTGACTTGACTTCTCATCTGACTTTTTAAACATCTTTCTGTTATATGTAGGAAGAAAAAGACTTCAGTCTGAATGGCATATAAAGGAGATGTCGTGGTGCTAGAACGAAGATATTCTTGATTATTTTTTTAAATGAAGATGACAATTTCCTAACTTTAAAAATGTTTTATCCAGCCAGAGGGAAAATGGTGCTAGATCTCATAATCTTGTCAGATAAAGAGAATTCAGTCACAGAATTAAAAGTTGGAGTTGTTTAGACACAAGTGACATAGACTTGATTACACTCCCTACATGCAAATGCAATAATGTCCAAACCACACAGATACAGGCATACACAGGGCTGACTTCACAAAGATGAAAGCTATTATGAACCCAGTCATTTGGGTAAAGGGATCTAAAGGGAAAAAACCCAATAAGCTAGGAACTCTATGAGAACATTTTATATGCTTCAAAAATACTACTAGCCCTAGTGAAGGAAAAAGATTTTAAAAAACAACAAAAACCCAAACAAAAACTGTACTTGAAGAGAGGTTAACCTGGTGTTCAGAGGAGAGCTGATTAATTCCTATGTGAAATGTGACCTAGAAAACACATGCAGGTACCAGTCTGAAGACAGTCTATGTTCAGGTTTGCGTGAGGTATGAGTGTAGCTCTCTCAAAGCCACAGAAGTAGTTCTGCACTAAGTGTTTGTGACAGTTCTGTTTTAGGTGTCTTCAGACCAGCGAATAAACTGTGTGTGTGGATGAGCCCTCAGTCACTTAGCTGCTCATTGACATTGAAATTCAACTTTGTATACCCTGCCAGCCCAAGAGCTACGCACCATCTGGTTCCCACATCCGCTCTGCTGAAGGGACACCGATAATTCCTTGGCTCAGCTTGTACCAGTTTACGAGTGAACTTCAGAAAGAATGGGAAGTGAAAGGCCAGCAACCACAAACGTTTCATAAATTACAGGAGGAATTCACAGGAGGTGGAGACAGACCTCAGATCAAAACCTTCATCTGGCCCATGAATGACATTTCTGGAGCTTCTGATTTCCTCCATCCCGAATCCTTCCTTGAAACCATTTAAGTGAGGACTTAAGAGCCTAAACACATCTCATTTCTGGCCCCAAGTCTCTCTGTGTCTCTTGTTTCTCACACGATTTGGAAGTGTTCAGTGGAGAATAGAAATAGCATATAATGGTATTTTTCTGCCTGTGCTCTAAAACACCGTAGGCTTTAATTAGAATAGCAGCTGTGCTAGAAATGTTAACTCCACTTTGTGATAGGGGAAGTTGGAGGGGTACTTTTGTCTCTTGCAATTCCTGTCTTTTTTTGAAAGGGTTGATCTGAAATACACTTCTCAGAGCACTTGTGTAAACTAACATGTCTTTAAAAAGAATGTGCCATCCATCTTCTCTATGCCAGGCTGATGGATTGTAAACCTCAGAGTAATATCTCTTGACTGAATGAGCCATCTTAGCAGCTTCATGGAGAAAAGAGACGTCACTGGGTGAAACGCAACAGGGAGATACATATTTTTGCTAGGGGAAGAAGTGAGAAGACGGTTTTCAGAATTTCCAGATAGCGCATAATTACAAGATTTGGATGTTATTCAGTAAAAAATTGGGCAAGTTAAAAAAGATTTTTCTGATTATATCCTCTGATAAAACATGTCTCCTTATATTTCCATGACAATCTTATTATGAGCAGGATATAACACTTGCCTTCATGTTGCTTTTAGTTTCAGACCTGTCCCATAGTGAGCTCCAGGTGAGGAAGGGCATCACTGGGTACTGGTGAATCTTATGAAAAGAAAGCCCCTTTCCCAAGCACTGCTCAAATGTTCTGCCTGAGTTGTGCAACCAGAATTTTCACAGTGGTAACTTGGACTGAGCCCAACTTTGAATATGGATTATTCAGCTCTGCTGCTCCTGTCTGTGGGTCCATGCTCCAGCAGGCACATGGGCTATTTAAAATAAGGACACAGATGCCTGAACCCTCTTTCAAACTCCAAGATGCAGAACTGTGAGTCTGTGTGTTGCAAAAATGGTTTCTGCTTAGGAGAGGGGAAGATTTACAATGCTGAAGTTTAGATAGCTTGTCTTCGAGGTATTCCTTGAGTGTTCAGAAAAAGGGAGGCTTGTGCAAGGGAGCACCGAGTCTCCCTTCAAACTCTGTCCTGGAAAAGGCTTTTTCTTCACTGACCATACAACACATAAAGGCTGAGCAACCAGCTTAACTACTCCAAGTGAGAGAGGTAAAGTTTAGCAACAGGGATGTCCTTCCTGTATCTTAAAACCTCACCCATCAATGAAGTATCCAGAGGGCACTGCATTATCGAAGGACCCCTCACCCCACGGACCGGTGTGTCACATCAAACCACCCGCAGAGTCATTCAGCCCAAGGCAGCATGTGTCACGGTGCGAATGCAGAGCTGTGCACAGTCCCAAGCGCTCTCAGGGACTAGGTTGTCCAGGACCCTTTCTAGAGCAGCATCTGGCCCTTGAATCAGGGGCCTGAGGCTGGTCCACATGTCACATGGAAAATTGGTTTAGTCTCCAGTACCCCAAGAGTTAAAATCTCTACTCTTTCTTCATTGGTGAAAGTGAGAGAAGCTAAACAGAAATGGAAATTTTAAAATGCAAATTTAAAGAAAATAATTTAAAAACCAACACAGAACCCAACCAACAAGCCTAAACCAAAACTCTGGAAACAGAGAAATAAATATGGTTTAATAACTGGGACACAATCTACAGTTTGTGGAATTAAAGCCTTGTTTTCTACTGGCTAGCTGCCAAAGTGAGGCACAAACAAATCCAGAGAAAAGCAGGTTAATGAGAGACATCCCAAACAAAAAACATAGTAAAAAAAGTGAAAGCAACAAACTCAGAGAGCTGCTACTGATGAGATAAATAAGATTTGAACTGACATTATCTGATCCGCTTGCTGTGCATATTTTATTTGCTAGAGCCATTCTTTTAAGTCTCTTAGACGCAGGATTCAGCCTGATCCTCTCAGCAGCCATCTCATCCTTCCTTCAGCTTCCCAATCCCTGGTCACAGTGGGGTCTGGCTGCATCCTGAGCCTGTTGCTAGCACGGAGGCAGAAGCATTGGGAAGGCATTTGCGGCACACTGCAGCTGTCAGGACGCTGGAGAGCCAGAATTCCTGACATGATAGACTAGGTGTCAAAAGCAATAAACAAAAATGATACTGAGAATCCCTGATGAGGAAGTCAGCTTTTCAGAACTAGCTGGCCTGTAGTTGTCTTTGCAGAGGTATTTTCACCCTGTTTTGACTTTTCTCCATCTCCCTCTGAAGTCCCAGCTCAGAAGTTCTCCTGCAATTAGTTTTTCCTCCGGTGCATACTTGCTTGAACTTTCAAGACTAAGGGGATGGCTTAAAGAACAAATCGCAAGGTCTGCAAATCCCACCAGGTTTTCTCAAACTACATATCTGAGTCCCTGCTGGCCTGACTTAGGAGTTAAATTAAGCTCACTGGGGTTACAGCTAGGCTGCTGCAAACACCATTCTCTTCTGAGGCTGTTGATCTCCAAAAGGGTGGAGAAGGAAACAAAAATCCAAGCAAGTTCCTCTTCCTCATGCGCACACACATGTGCATGAGTGAAAAGCACATGCAGGGTGCTTTGGTAATGAGGCAAAGCCAAGGACGAAGAAATGGGGAAGCTGCTATAAAAGTAACAACACATTTTCTTCTCCTTTTGGGAGGCTGCAAGACCCATCTTCCTCACAGAGTCACGCTGAAGCAGACAGAGTCGTTTTGAGGACAGGCTTGATCTCTTTCCCAGTTTTCTCCATCTGGAGAAAAGTCTATGACCCCACACAGAATAAGATCCCAAAGCCCCTGAAAATCTTCTTTGACTTCTCAAACAGAACCTGAGTACTTTGGCTTCCATGTTCACAAGTTCCATCCTCTGTTTCCTAATAAATTGGACCTACCAGATTTTTCCTTATGTCCACTGTGCTGGTGGCCGAAGGCACAGAATGAAATGTCCATTCAACAAAGCTGCAAACACGACATAAAGCACAGAGTTCCAACTCATGGGTAAAACCGTCTTCCCAGAAGAAAAACCCTGTAGCTTTCCTTCTTCAGCTGCACATGTTTTGTAGCATTTATCTATTAGTCAAACTTCATTCCAGAAGCATATACATCTTTGTCTCTGGGTTTGAATGTGAAAAGCTTTAGCAATGCATTCATTGCTAATTCATGGCTAAAAGCCACTGACTTTTAAGGCCCTCATAAATTAAAGCCCAGGCAAAGCGTTTTCCTAGAGAAGAGATTTTGTCCCCTTGATTCAGGACTGTATTTCTCTCCCTCTCTAACTATTACCGATTACTAGACACCTATCCAAGGTTCATAGTCTATGTTCATATATAGTCTTACCTATTTTCACATATATGCAATTCATAGAAAAACTCCAAGCTGATGTTTTAGCCCACCTAATTTGGTAACTATTTAGTCTGGGATGACTGAATTTGGGTTGGTATGTTAGACGGAAAACCTGACCTTTTGGATGCAAAATTTAGAATTAAGTCCCATTCTTTTGAACACAGCTCTTTGAGAACTCTTCATATTTCAGAAAATTCAATTCCGTCTATCAACACAACAGAACAGATTTCAAGGAAGTTTTGCAGCCTTATGCAACCAGAAGATCCAGCTTTAACAGTTCACTTATTTTAAAAATATCTCACAGGACATAACCCCACAGTGCTTCTCCACATTCTGTGCTAATGAATCATAACAATCCCATATGCAAAAATAAATAAAAGTGGTTTTTTTCCTTTTATTTTCTTCAAGTTGCAAGGGGGAGAAAAGGTTTCTTCAAGCAATATGATTCCATTTTGGTTAAAACAGATACACAAGAAAATATGCCACTGAAAAGCTAGAGGGGGTTTTGAACATCTTCCTGCTGACAGGACAGATAGATAGCCACTGATGTGCTATTAATTAGCAGAAAGAATAATCATAGATTGTAAAATCCTTGGGACTACAAATATCTTTTTTCTTTGATGTCTTTAAGGCCTTAGTCTCGGCTTGGAGCCCCACGTAGCTTTCATCACAACAACAGCAGCACCCATTATGATGATGCTGAAGCCTAAATTATGTGCAAAGACAAATGCTTCTGCTAAGCACAAGACGAGATGCAAACAAGGCAGTCCTCACCCTCAAAATTATCATGTAAAATCACTACATAAAGCCCAAGGAAGTGCAAGGGGAAAGAATAAGCAAATGAACCAAGCTCGGGAAAAGGAGAGAATTCTAGCACCGAGAGTAAAGACATTCACCGGTTGTAAGAAGTCATTGCAAGTCTTCCCATGTCCGACTGCAGTTTACTGAGAGCACTGTAGGGAAGATGAAGGAAGTGTGATGTGAAGGAAGGCAAACACAGTGGTGGGTGATAAGAAATTACCCAAAAACAGAACAGAAAAAGAATCATCAAAAAGATGGCATTATTTAATTTGAGGGAAAGGCTGTCTTTAACATAAGGAGGAAAAAAAAATTTACGTGCTGAGTGCTGGACTCTGATATTTTCCACTCTGTGCACTTCGGTTACCTTGAACCACAAGAGACAGAAATGCAGTGATTAGCCAAGAACTCCAATACATAGATTTGTACATAATTCATGGTTTGACTTCTCTAAGTTTGCATAATAAATAGTTTAAACACTGCAGAAAATGTCTGAGAGAGGAAATTAGGATTCTGAATGAAAAAGTTAATTATACCTTGAAGGATATTTTTTTCAGATATATACGGGCTAGAAAAAAAGCCTAGAAGTGGATAATTTAGGAGATGGAAATGAAGAAAATTATGGGAGTGGTAGCATCATGAGAGTTATCTCCTTAAATAGGATAATTAGGCTAATTTAGTTTTTTAAAATGTGGCATTGCATTATAGATAAACAATTCAATAAATAGCAGTCTGGACACTGATGCTGCAGCTAGGGATGCTTCCTGGGTCTGTGCAGAATTTTGTTTTTCATTTTCAGCATAGTTTTCTGTGGTAGGAATACTGAATTATCTTAATGGGTTGCTTCCTATAGTAAGCCATAAAGGGCAGGGACAGGAAATTATGGAGGAGTGGAAAGGAATATTGACATCATTAAATCAATCACTGCTGATTGGATCCAGAGGCTGATGAATCAGTGATTGGATCCTGTAGCTGGAAGACACTGGGGACCAGCTCTTTGAACATATTTAAGTACGTAGCTTTTGCTGATTAAAATAGGAGTTAGTCACCTACACAGGATTTAGACGACTGATATCTTGAGGGAACCAAAACATCTAAGGCCTAAACATCTATCATGAAGGAAAGCACGTTTCTTCTAATTCTCAGCAATTTTACAGGGTGATTGCACCAAACTGTGTTTTTTGAATATGCATGATGGTGTGCCTACTCCCTCTGTGAGTGGGAGGGGAAAAAAAGAAAATGGAGAAAGAAAAGATCAAGCCTATGAACTAAAGGAGACATTAGATCATCAGAGGGAGATAAGAGTGCGTGCCACAGAAGTTTCTTCATTTTTCTAGTCCGCGTAGCGGAAATTCCATGTACACCCATCTCCTTCCAGCCACTGACAGTGATGAGACAGGACAGCCAGTGACTGGGAGTTTCTCTGATGCCAGATAACCGTCTTGATGCACGTCTGAGATGCCTTTCAACTCGGGCTGCCTCAGCTGTCGCCCAGACACTGCTCTGGAGGGAGATAAACTTCTACGCTCTCCTGTTTCTCTCTCCCCTTTTCCATTGTAAGTCACACTTCAGGCTTGCATTGATCCTCCAACATATTGCAGAGACGAGGGGCAGGGACACGTCAGAGCAAGCTGCACTCAATTACACAGCAACCAACTGACACCTGCCAGGTCTCTCACACAGCACCTGATCACCAATTAAAGGGATGATTTATGGTGCAAAGAGAGGAGGCTCTTCCTGATTTGCAGTTTGGTTGTTTGGGGAAGAGACCAAGTCATGGGTAGTAGCAGAAACCTGGGGTCTCTTGGCAAACTGAGACCTTTGGATGCAAACTTCGCTCATCGGTTCATTAGCATCAACCACAGGGTAAGGAAGCTCTAAAATATTATACCTGAGTGTATTTTTTTCAGGCAAAACAGGTGTCTGGATCTACATGTGGTGATGGGGTGGGAAAAGGCTTTTCTGCCAGCTCCCAGAGAGGTGACCCAAAGTGATCTTGGATTTTGTGTGCAGGGTATCACAGGACACTCTCTGTGTTCTCAAACCTGGGGGCAAACACAACTGTCTCCTACATCGAGTTGCACTGTAAGCATAAGGGCTGGTGCACAGCCTGACTCTGGCTGGCTCTTTCTGTTGAACTCATAATTCACCTTTTTCTCATTTATTGTTACTATTATTTTCATAAGCGTATTAATTGAGGCAAGTGGAGAAAGGTTTCAAGAAACCTGAGAGCGGTTAGCTGTATGACTGTGGGTTATCTTTTGCACAGTTATGTTTGTCTGGTTTTCTACCTAATGTGATTTATGTGATTCTCAAGAAACCTACATAAAGTACTGGTTCCCCATACAGAATGGCAGCCCATAGTACATACTCCTGCAGATATAGATTGAGTAAACTATCATGGATGGATGAAAACATGGAAGAGCTGATTTATTCACCTGCCAGACTTAGAGAATCTAATTATATGAGTCCTAATTTTTATGGCATATCCAATTAACATCAGTTCCTGAAGGCCTGATAGGGAATAATGGTGGGTAGGAAGACCATACGGGAAAAAAAAGACTTACAGTGCTGGTGTATCCCCTCAGGATTGTTTGTGTATTTTGTAAATTACTATTTAATGTAGTCCTAACCTGAACTACCTGGTCAGAATTAGATGGTGGAAATACACCTCCATGAAAATGACGACCAATGGATTCAGAATTCAAAGAGAAAAATAGGGAGAGTAAAGTGGAGCAATTGCAGGAAACTGATAAATGAACTTCACAAAAGGGAAGAGACGCAGGATAGTTGGCAACTGCTAAAAGTGACCGTGTTAAAGGCACAGTAGTAAATTACAGCAACAGAGGAAAAAAAATGAGACTCCAATACCGACACATAAAGATGTCTCTTTTTCTAAAGACCTGACAAATTAAAATAAAGTATTAGTCAGATGCAGATGCCTTTATATGACTGAGATGGATAGAACAGATTAGTGCAAACAAGCAAAGAGAGAGTTGGAGAAGTTCAATCTTCAAATGAAAGACTTTGTGAGGAATGCAGATGCAGAAATACAGACTTACAAGTGTGTAGGTGACCAAGAACAAATAAGGATCTTGTGAAATGCAAGAATTTTCTACAATAGGAGACAAATGTGTTAAAAAGCATACAGTTGACTTGCATGTGAGTCAGCCTAGGCACACAAAAACTCTCAAGGAAACCTGCTACTGCAGTCTCTGCAGGATTGCTCATTATCTTCAACTACTCACTGATACCAGGGAGGACCCAGAGGATCAGAGAAGGACAAACATATTTCCTACATTCTGATGGGGGAAAAGGTGGAGCCAGGGAATTATAGACTAGTCATATTAAGCCAGAAAAATAACAGAATTATAAGCACCTGGAAGATAATAAAAAGATAAAAGGTGCAGCCAACATGGGATTGCAAGGAATAAATCCTGTCATATCAATCTAATTTTCTTCTTTAACTGAGCTACCTGCCACAGTGCTTTAGAAGGATGCAGTAGTTGTGATGCATCTTGCTTTTAATATGATTCCACTTTGTTTTCTTATAAGCAAACTAGGAAAATATGATCTAGAGGGAGTCCTCTAGATCAGGATGAGTCCACAATTGGCTGAGAAGTCACACATGAATAGTTCTCCTTTAAACTGGAAGGACATTAGAATTGCAGTCCCACACTTCTTCAATATTTTCATTATCTACGTGGATGATGTACTAAGGTGCACATCTATAAAATTTACAAATGACACTTTGCTGGAAGGGACTGCAAGCAGTTTGGGAGACAGGATTAGAATTTAAAATCATTCCGTTATGTTGGAGGAGCGGTAGGAAATCAACAAGATGAAATTCAATAGGACAATGGTGCAAATGACTCCTTAGGAAGGAAAAATCATGGTGATGTCCACGAAACGGAGAATAACTGCCTTGATGGGAGTACAGTGGAAAAGGATCATGGGGTTATAATACTGCACAAGATGAATATGAATTAACAGTGAGAAGAGGCAAATCTTGCTCTGGAAAGTAATACCGGGCAGATCGTACATTCTGCTTAGCTGGGCACTGAGGAGGCTGCAGCTGGAGTATGAGGTCTTTGGGGTATTGCATTTTATAATGGGGAAGAATGGGAGAGATTCAAAGAAATACCAGTGAGGAGGAGGGAAGTTTCAGAAAACAGGGCCTATGAGAAAAGTTGAAGGAGTCAAGCCTTAAAAAGAAAAGGCAGAGAAAAGGACACATTGCAGCCTTCTGATATGCTAAAGCACATTTTAGCAGAGGACCAGTTGTTCTCTGAGGGTGGAAGACAATGAGTACTAGGTTTAATTTCCAGCAGAAAGATCTGTGTCAGATGAAGAAATTTTAGCTCTTAACTAGCAAGGACATCTAGATCAGGGATGTTACTTTTCTTTAAGCTCAGGAGTGACTTCCATTTCAACTGGGATCACAATCTCTATCTTTGGAAGCAATCAGAGAGCCATCCCGGAGATAAATCTCTCTGTCAGTAGCTCCATCGAAGTCGATGCAACTCCATACAATACTGAAACAGATGAAAAAATTAGTGCTTGGGAGCTGCGAGTACATGTGAGGATGTTAATCCAATCCTCTCAATCCTATGATAAAATAATAGCATCCAAAAGCAAATTTTATTGCTCCTATTTCAATTTTAAAGAAGAGTTCACTGTCTGAAAGCTTTTCTGGCTTGCTTTTTTCTGTTTCTTCCTGCTCAATTATACCATTTAGGATAAGAAGTAACATTTAAGCCGTTCCTCACTTAAAACATAGTAGGTACAATATTCTTCCTACTCTTTATATCCACAGTGCACTTCTTCATAAATAATGTCTATGGAGTCCACTGCTTTACATGTGAAAAGACTTACAAAAATATCCTCTTTTCCTCCATGCTGTTCACAATGGTAGTTCCTGCTATGGTTATTATTAATTAAAAGAAGTAATGAATAATAACAATAAATAGTATAGATGACTGCTGAGGTGTGATTAATGAATAATGATAAATAATTGGGAGGGGGTATCGCTGCTTTTCATAAAACATGTATTTGTTATAAAATCTGAAGTAGGGCAGGAAAGCCTCATGCAGTGCTGAAATAGCCACATTCTGTCACGATTTTCAGAAAGGTTCAAGGCTCACACTAGGAGCTAAATTTTCTCCAAAATGCCCTATTTTCTGTGCGTTGATTTCTTTTGATGATATGCACCATGGTAAAAACATCTAGAGACAGAGAATGACCAAAGATTTACCTCTTCTGTTGGGTGGTTAAATAAGAAACAAACTCTTCTGAAAATCCCGCCTCCATTTCAAGTGCTGAGGTCTCGGGAATTTGGCTCTGAGAGTTTTGTTTAAGTGATTAGTTTTGTTTTGTTTTCTTTAAGATCGGCCCCACGTGGCCATCCACATAAAAACCCCAATCCACTGTACTGATAGGAAGATCACAATCTGGAAGAGAAAAGCATAAAAAAAATGAGGTAGCAAATCCTGGTTTTGATTCCGATCTTGGTAATGAGTAAAAATTGTGACTAATTATACTGGGTTAATTGGCACTCGCACAGGTGTAGATGTGACATGTGAGCACACCCTCTGTTTGCTACAGATGTTAAAGCCTAATTCTGATTTCATAAAGAATTATTTTACTGAGTGCAGAGACTCGATCTAACAAAACACTGACACCTGAGCTGGATGCAAATTGACACAGCGACTTCTCGCAGCCAAGAACCTGTCCACTGCATCCAGGTCTTGCACTAAAACCTGAAATCCCCTTACTGACACAGAAACTGAGTTTCTTTCTCTCTTACTAGTGAAAATCTGAAAAAAAAGAGTCAGGAAACTAAAAGGGTTTCTCAAGCTTTGTACCTGGCCTGAACAGAGGTGGACTTCCAGCTGGTTATTGCCAATCCTGTAAGAGCCATTCTCAGACTGTCTCACAGCAGCTGTGTCTGACAATGCATATGGCAGCGATAAAAGAACACTTATAATTTTACTGAGGTGCAAAAAATACTTAGATTGATACTACACAATGGGGAAAGGGGGCAGGGGAGAAGCATTCATGCTGCAAAAAATGCACAGTGCAACGACTCTGCACGCCGGTTTGCATCCAACCAGGAGTTACAACTCCAACAGGTTTCTGCACCAGTGCCTTGGCTTGTGGGCACACTGAGCTGCCCGGCAGGTCTCTGAAATGTAATGATACCTGACTGCAACTCAGCCACAGAATACGTACTTGTGGGGAGGTGTGAACATGTTTGAGAGGTGATATGGATCTTGGTAAAGCTGCTCTTGGATGAATTGTGGAAGACCCCTCCCTATGTTGTTCCCAGTAGCAGAGCAGTTCCCTTGGCTTTGTGCTGGTGTTTCATTTGTATCAGCTCCTGGGTGATGTCAGCATAGTAAAAGCTGGCAGCAAGAGAAAAAAAAAATTGCAGAAAGGAGGGTCATTCTAGAGATATTTCTCTCCTTTCCCTGCCCTTGACATCCCTTTCATCCATTGTCAGTGGATTCCCAAGAACCTGCAGGTAGAAGTATTTAGGTATTGCACCCCATACACTATTTAAATCCTGGTATTAGCAGGTTACCATGCATACCTTTTTTTTTTTTTTTTAAGGGGTCTTACTTCTGGTTCGATTTCAGACCTCTCTTCCTCAACTTCTACCTGTCTTGTGGTGTAGTTCAGCAGTTCACCTGTTCTGTGCCAAGGGCAGCCAAATGTTGAGCCCTACAGCTGTTTTCTTTCAAGAATCCTCAGGTACCCCAACTCAACTTCTGACACACTTTATGCTCTCATCCAGTGTGGACAAAGTGTAGATAGGCTGAAGAAGAAAATCATGGAAGGGAGACTCACAGATATATTTCTCTTTGCTAAATTCCTATTGAAAGGTCTGATAAATTACCCATCCCTGCGTAGGGAGAAGCATTTTATGGCTTTCACAACTGTCTCTGTCAGAAGAAATTTTCTAACCTGACACATTTCTCCCTGACACATGCAGTTGACTGACTTAACTCTCCTTTCTTCAACCTACTCTGCAAAGCAGCACAATAAATAAATAAATAAAAGCAAAAAAAATAGTTGATGCAATTAGAGCCACCGCTGATCCTACTATTTTAAAGTTAATCCCACCGACAAGAGGTTATATTTCTCATCGTTTCACTTTTCATGTTCAGCTCTTTAGTGACCTCTTTGCATCTTCTGGTTAACGCTGTGCCTTAGGACAGGTACCAGTGCAAAACCATCCAGGGAAATCAAGAGCCATGTGCTGTTTCTAGCACGGCGAAACATTTTCCCAGTTTTACAACAACAGCTTTTCAGCTACCAACCCTGTGGCTGTCAGAAAGTCACTCCTTACAGCAAGTACCTTTGAAAAATCCCAGGCTCTGACTTTGAAATGCACTTGGAAGCAAACGCTGAGCCAGCAGAGAACAGAGCAGATAGGTGTGCAGGGCTCCCTCTGGTCTGTTCAAGACAGGAATCAGGCAGCACCATTCAGTTCCTCTGCATCGTGATAATAAACATCAGATGGCTGTTTACTGACTTCCAGATTGTACTGAGGGGAACATCGAACAGCTGGATCAGCAATTACAGCTCCTTTCTTAAGGGGTGCAGCAGAAATCTTTGGAGTGCAAACAGTCTAGCAAGAAATCAGCAGGAGGGGGGGTTTGGAAGAGGAGGAACATGGCTTCAGATGACACCAGCAAACCCTGCTGAGATCAGTCTTCCTATGGTGGGATTGATGTATTACCCTGCAACCCACAGCAGAAAGACATCTGAAAAAACATGGAACGGAGAGGCTGAGGAATACAAGGTTCTCGGAGTGCTCTACCAGTGAATTAGTGATTAATACCAGGAAACTTACTGAGCTTCTTGTGGGGCTTACCACCTCTCAGACTTTGTGGTGTTCGTCCAATTGACTAGCCTTTAGAAAACTGTACTTGTTCTCAAATGGAGAATTGTTACTTTTTTTTTTTGAAAGTAAAACAAAAATACGAAACTTCTGTCACAATTTTCATGTACAGCCACACAGAAATTAGACTAAACCTTTGGGTGTTCATTCATTAATGTGTTCTCTCACCATTTTGCTTGTTTATAGCATGTGGAAGTGCATTTTCATTTCTCAGTTTAATTGCTTTTTGCAGTCATTTCATGCAATGGATTTGGGTGTTTTGCAGACCACAGACTGAGAAATATTTCTTTAGAGATTATATCATTTGAGAACATGTGTGGTAAACACAAGTGAACAAATTATTGAGTGACCTCTAGTCAACCCTTTTGCTTTCCAGTAGGGTCAGGAAGATCAATGCTTTTCAAGGCACAAGTCTGTCTAGTCTGCTTTCAAAAACTGCCAGTACTGGTGATTCCACGTTCTCCCTGGGCACAGCAGAAAGAGCTCTGAGAGGTCAGCCACCTTGGAAATTGAGGCTGAGCAAGGCAAAGTTTTCCTTCCAGCCATGAAGAACCTGGAGAAGCTCAAGAACAAGCAGGAAAAGCCCAGAGAGAGTTATTAATTACCCCTCAGGGAAGGCTGCTGCTGGCAGTCACCTCAAACTCAGTATGGTCTGGGCAGATGAATTGCAGGTGCTTCCGTCCCATAAGTCTGTGAAGTTTCCTTTTGCTTTAATATTTATAGGAAGCCGCTATAACATATCAAACGTGTACTCATCTTTAGTCCATTACTCATGAGAGAGATAACTCAATATGTCAAATATGCCCTGATCAAGGGGTAATTTCTCTTCTCCCCATGCCAAATGCAGACCAGGTATAAATGGATGCATCTCTATGAAAATTGTATCTTTTTATGCTGGCACGGAGCACAGCCCTCTTGCTCAGTCTACTGGAACATTTCCCAGATACCAATGTCAGCTCCTCAGTTCAATCCAAAGCACATCATATGGCCCTTTTCTTTAACCAGCCCTACAGAAAGAACAGACTCGAATGGTACTTTCATGCCTTAGTACTTTGTTTAAGAGCATGAAATTGTCTCTCGGTGAGAGAGATGGAGTCTTTCAAGCTAGCAAAGAAGAGAGACATTTTTAAGCACCCTAACCCACGGAAATGTAATAGCTGCTAAGGCCAGGATTCATCTCCCTTCTCTTTAGAAGTCTAACGGTGAGAGGTCTGAGATAATCACCCCAATCTCTCTCTGTAGTCTGGGGCTGTGGGTCCCTCCAGAGGCAATTCGTCTGACCCAGATTAGACCCTGTTCTTGAGAATGAAATGAGACATCTTCCAGGGGAGCCTATTTCTCTCTGCTGTCTGTAGAGGAAGCCTGGCGTGCCTAGACCAGACTTAGATGTTGAACACCTAGATGCTTAAATTAAGGAAATGAGTCTTACTCCTTCTGGCATAAAAAAAAAGTCAGCAGTGCATTAAGAATAGCTTATGAAACTTTATTTCAGACTTGACTCCAGGCCCTGAGAAACAAAAGGAGAGAGGGGAAACGAGTATTTGTGCAGCCATTTTACTTCAACATTCTAAGAAATCGTGAAATTCTAGGGTAATCCCAGCTCTCACAAGTTCCTTTGGAAATTCTAGCAAAATTCCATGCTCAAACTAGACTTAGACAAGGCACCCAGAAAAAAAAATCTTTCAGAAATACTATTTCATAGGTCACGGAGAATAAGCGATGCAGCTTTACAGGCTTATTTTTTCTCCCCCTTTAAATCTTGGATCTTCTGTCTGAAGGCAGAATTCCTCTGTCTTCATCATTATCTGCCGTGCTTAGGTAGGCTTAGTATGAGTTTTCATTGACGTTTCTGGTTTTGGTTTGTTCCCTCTTCTACAGAGGGAACATTTCAAGTATTGCCAGAGTGGAAAGGTGAAGAGGTACAGACAGTCATTAAAGTACACCTCTTTGAATGGGATGAGTAAACGTAAAGTCATTGAGGAACAAAACAATATTGTTGGGCACTGATGAAGTACATCCTGTGCTATATAGTCATGGAGCAATTTGGACCTATTCTGGCTAAAAATTATTATGGAATGTTTTCACAATACAAATAAAAAAGAAGCTGGAATAATTGCATTTAAAACATAGAAAGTGAAAAAGGAAAACACTGGATGTACACAAGTGAGGTTGTGTTCACGCAGACATTCTATTAGATATCTATGTGGACTATACATTAGTAGAAAAAGAATTACAACATTTATGGGCACAAAATGTATTAGCTTGTATATGTCCATGACTTGCACACACACGTCTCTCATCCTACATAAATACCGTTGTATTAAGAATTTTTTAGCCCCAAAGCTGCTAGAAGTTTCTCCTGACTATGCACAGGCAAAAATATACCTAGCCACAGACTGTGCGTTCTGCTCAGTGATACAACATTTTGCCATTCTTAATCATCATCATCTTCACTATGAGAATAAGTCCTGTGATATGCTCAGTTCTGGGATATATTTCATCAAACTGTGTGAGCCAAAAAAAAAAACAAACCCAAACCATAATCCAAATCTAATAAGATCTGCCTGGGAAATTTAGGGATATTCTCAGACCTCTTCAGTATGCATCCATCACACCAAAACTCACCTATGCTAAACTGATATATCCTCCTTCCCCCAGTTGTACACAGCAACACATCTACACCTAAACTTAAAGATATCTTCCCTAGAAAACTCTACCAAGACCTCAGCTGCCATCTATTTATTCCCACACACTCCCTTTCATAGATATAGTTTGGGGGAAAAAAAAAAAAAAAAAATCACATCACTGCATTCACTATTTCCCTGAAGTCAGAAATAAGTCCCGGGAAGCTGCCAGAGGTTTAGAAGCTAAGCCAGCCATGCACAGCTCTGGTGCTGCTGACATTACCAGACGGCATTAATTTAATTCCACTCAGTTATGCTTTTAAATTTGATTTGAAAAATGTGTCATAAAATACCATTGAGAAGTGCAGTGCAGCATTTTGAAGCAGGCTGTGATGTTCCCTGTGATGACAAAGTCAGGGGGAAGGGAATATAATTTTCGTAGCTAAGTACTGGGGGGCATGTTGGGAGAGATTCCTTTAGAGTGGGTTGAGTGAATCAAGAATCACGAATAAACATTATATCCACTAAATATTTTCGTGGTGTAACAGATCCAGAGAACTCTGATTTAATGCTTTAAGGGCAAGGGTTGATGAAGAAAGAAAAAGATATGTGCAAAGCCTTCCAGATCAGTGGGCAGACCCAGAGAGGAGAAAAGGGAAGAAGGACATTGTGAAGCACAGGCTTTAAGGAGCGAGGCATCTGAAGAACCATTAAGACTTAGGTTAATTGTTTAAAAATGCAGAATGTTAGCAATGGAGAAATACGATTTTGTCCCCGACCCGCCTTTATAACTCCAGAAAGATCAAGACCTTCTGCAGACAGGCTGAGCTTCAACTGGTGCCTGTTCTCCATACAGGCCACTTCCACTCTCACTGCAGTATAATATCCCTTAAAGCAGGTATTAGATTCCATTCTGATTCTCGGCTTTCTAAAACAAAACCCTTTTCTCCCGCTTCCATAGCCGGCCCATTTGTTCAGACCTCTGCTAGGCATCCTCAGAAGTACCTGTGCACAGTGCTGGCTTGTCATCTGTAGTAGCTGGCATATGCACCAACAAACTCATACCTGGTAATAACAGAGCAGATGGTCTTATGAAAGGAACTATGTTGGAAACGTTTTCTCCTGTCCAAAAACTCAGATTCTTTTTTCTCTGTCCCAGATCTGAACGTTATTCTGAACAGGCAAAACTGTTAGTGGGCAATTTGTAAGGAAAAGGTATTTGAGTGAATCAAGAAGCTTTAAGCTAATTGTTACGGTTGTGTTTCAGTATTATTATGAAATTTTCATAATTTCAGACCAAAAAAAAATCCCAAACTGGGGAGCTCTGCTTTCCTCAAATGCGACATGTCAAAATTTTTACAAATTTCTTTAAGAAAATTTTAGAAGCAGTTTTTTTACAAAGTTTTGTACAACCCTAAAAGTCTCTTCTCTATCTGACAAGGAGTCCCGTTCCCCTGTTGGCAGCAAACCTTCTCAGTGTGATGGTTGTCTAAAGAGCTTCTCCCACTGATGCATCCTGATGGTTTCACCCCCATGGGACAGGGCTCATCACTTCCAGCCCTGTGAGGAGCCGGCTCAGGGGGCTGCATTTCTCTACTTAGGTCACTGGGTTTCCTCCACCTCTTGCTGTGATCCTTTGTGTTTGTGGGGAAGAGCCTTTTATCACATAATCTAGCAGTAACCAGTACCAAAAAGTATGATAATGTATCTGGACAGCTCTGTCTTGGATTCTTAAGTCAGTCTCACCAAGAAGGAATGTGTTGCCTTCACCCTTTTAATTTAAACCTAAACCATGGCTCCTGCAAAGTAACCATGCGCGGGGTTCAAAGCTCTCGTTTTCTAAAGAACTGCCCTTTCATACCTCTCCCTTGTCTTCTTTCTCCACATTTCTTTTCCTCTCCATTTTAATTTTCTCTTTGACCATCGCTGTCATTTCTACTCTCAAAGCCCGGCAGGGCAGAGAAGCGGCTGAGTGGCTGTGCGCCTCACCCCTTACTAGAGAGACAGATGTGAATACTGAAAGACTCTCATCCTGGCAAGCACCCAAGTGCTCCGTGACAGCCTTTAAGCACCTGAAGCACACCCTAGGAATACTGAGCAATCCACAGCTGTACAGTCCTGGCACCGACTGACACCGAGCAGTGGCTCACATCTGGAATACCAAGCGATTCGCTCCTCACACCACAGTACTGGGTGACCCCCAGACACCAGTGCTCCCTGAATACCAAGCAGCTTCTGCACCTTTGCAACAGCAACTGCATCTGAAGGGAAACGTTGCGATGTGGCTCAAAAGCAATCCTCCTGCAGGAAAAAAAAATAAGAAAGGTTGAAAAGATACAGAGAATCTGTTTGTCCGGATCCTGAGCTAGGATTTTCCAAAGGAGACAGAGAATATAGAGTGCCTGAACGTTACCAAAGGATGTAGTGGGAGCTAAGCATCGAACTCGGTTTCTTCAGGTAATTTTTAAAAAATCCAGTCTAAGACTGAACATGGTCCCTGGAGAACAGCATTGCTATTCCTAACAGATCTTGGTGTCAGCAGCACAAGGGCCATCTCTGCCCTGGGAGATGCTGGACCTGAAAGGCTGGAGACCTCACTTGTGAACTTTAAATGACCTACTCTTGAAGCCAAAACACTTCCTAAGTTTTCCCTTCCTGAGGTACCTTAGACAGGAGATACACAAAAAAGGTTATTTGGAAATTCATTTTTCCCCTCCAGGGTATTAACACAAGCTTTACAAAGGCTCATAATCCCTTTAGACAACAGCAGCAAGAGCAGCAGCAACTACAAAGCCCTAAGCTTGGAACTCAATCCCCTGGTGATGGGCTGAACCCTCTGCTGAGGTTGCAAAGGAAAAGAGAAAGGTGTGAAGATATTTACATCAAACACATGGAACAAGAGGGGATTTTAATCAAACTTTTCTTTTTCATCTGTTCTTTCTTCTCTTGGAATCTGCTTTTTCTTTATCCTGATGAAATTCAGTGCTTGCTTTTTAGCTTTTTTTTTTCCTGTAAAAAGGAGGATTTAAAAAAAAAAATAATCACAATCCCCCCTGAAAACTCTGAGTATTAAAACTCCAGGGCAATGCATCTCCAAAATCTATAAGACTGTAAGAAGATAAGAGACAAAACCCCACAGAAATGTTTCCTCTCTGTGTCTTTGGAAGTTGCAGACGCGTGTATAATACCCCTAAGCCGGGGTAATCTGCTTGCCTCCTCCTGCCTTTCCTGGTGCACGCGGATGTACTTAGCATTAATATTCCTCACACTACAGCAAATGAACACCCAGGAGGCAGCTGACTCAATCAGTGCTTGTTTTACTTACTGTGTATCACTGAGAAAAGACCATAAACTAGAGCACGACAGATCTGTAATGCTCATTTCAATATGCTTCCCCTGTTTGTTCCAGCCCTGATGAACTTTCATATTCAGCCGAAATAAAAGAAAAAAGAATTAAGAAATATATTATAACAAACACATTAGCAATGTGTGCTAAATTACCATTGGAGATTCCAGCTCCTCATGGTAGGAGCATTTGTGGATAAACACATTTGTTTACTTCATTTTTCCTGCTGCCTTCTCCAGCATATGATTATTCACTCAACGATGTCACGACTCCCAAGTCTGATGTCATGGCTGTTTCCACAGCAACCAAACTGAATCCAAGACAGATTTGAAACCAGGTAGGCTGGAGTGAAAATAATTTGGAAAATATTCCATTCTCCCGCATAAAATTGATGGGCTCCTACCACTGCTGTTCGGAGACTGGAATTTGTTTTAATTACAATGGCACAATCACAAAATGCAAAGGAGCTGTTATTTTTGGAACAGATACAGCTGCAGGGTAATGGAGAGAAAAGACTGAACAGACCACACAGATGAGCCACAGAATCACACACCCAACTGGATGGGGTATGAGATATTGCCCCCTTATTTCCCTGATCAATTCCTGATATCACTGATGGAGATCTCCTGGTAGGGTCAGCAGATTTGAGGATCAGAGTGTATTGGCTGGATCTGTGATGACTGTAGTGGGAGCAGACACTACCTTAAAAGTACCCACCCACACCGTACACACCGAACTGATGAATGTTGCCTCTCTGGTTTCTTAATAACAAATCCTCCCTTCTGATGAGTTCCTCACCTATCTACTTGCCTTAAACCTCATCCTACCACGGATTGCTATATTGACTTGATCATGAGGCTCCCAGAGAGGCTTTAACTGAATTTGCAGCAGAAGAAATAGACCTGAAGAGACAGAAAGGGAGATGATGCTGGGGCAGTGGAAAAAGCTTCAGGAGACAAGCTGCCTCTGGGGAATATGGTGCCACAAAAGCTGCTTTGATTCATGGAAACTAGAGATAGGCTGAGGATGGTGAAACAAGCGGTAGACCAGAACATGACTTTTGGGTTATGCAGAAATCTTTGTGTTAATTTAAAGAGGAGTTCTGCACAATGGCTAAATCAGAGTCACTAGATGCTTTTAGTTAGGGGGATGTTTCCAATGAAATTCTTGACGCATATATGGAAGCCTTTGGGTGGGAAGGTGGTAAGCGAAGGGCAGCTCTTAACAAATCAGAAATTGGGTGAGTGGGTGAACAGGATGATATGGCTGTCCAGTGGTGATTTATATATAAGTTGCGGTTAAACAGTTAGTCAGCACCACTGCAATGACAAAGTTTTGTTGACAGGGAGGCTCATCTTTGCTCAGGCTCCCAGCACAGAGGGAAGGGATGCAGGTGGCTTCATAGTCAGCAAGAGTTTAGTCAACCCAGGTGCCATCAGATGGGCTTTGCTTGACATGCAGGCAGTAGGAGGGAAGTTAATTCAGCTGCAGTTTTTTTGGGAGGTGTGCTTTTCGTGCTCGAGTGGCTCTCTATTCATTGCACTCATTAACTTCAAAGCCAAGATCAGTCTGTGGGATTCCTGCCTCCTGCTTGTGACCTGGATGCGTCTTTGCCCAGCCGCTCTGTGGCATTGTTTTTCACAGCCTGTTATTAGAGCAGGCTGCTATTACAGCAGGGCCTGGGTGGCAGAAGCCCTCGCAGCGCCAAGCTATAATCCGAAGACTGTACATGTTCTCTACGTCTGATAAACAAACAATGAGTTTTCCTCCCGGTTTTACCTGCTTTGTGTTTTGAGTCAGACTCAAAAACCCACCGAAGGGCTGAGCTGTCTCAGAAATATGTAATATGCCTGATTCACAGGAATTAGTGTCTCAGTGTGGGGCACATCATTCAAAAGTTTTCTGCTTCAGACTTGCTCACATTCGGTTCACATTGGGCTCCTACCTGTAAGAAAAGCAATCGCATATTCTGTGGGACTTGAAACAAGCTCTCTTGTGATAATTCCGGGGTTTTTTTTCCCTTCAGGTTTTATTCACTCTCCTCAGACTCCTTGCCCAGAGCATGCAAATAATTACCATGCCAACAGGTAACAGAGGTTGCTATCTATCCCCTCCTTCCTCCAAGAACACACATTGTTTTTCTTTGTAGGATTTAGAAGTGGTTCCCAAAGACATGAAGAGAAAAATACTAGATGGTGACGAGTGTGGTGAAGCAAACAACTTTCCCTCCACCGTGCACCAAGTTTTAGCACTCCTAACTGGGCACAGGTCTGACTTACCTCCACACTGAAGAGCTTCTTGAGTGCCATGTTTGGAAAGTCAACCACCTTCTCATTGCTACGCTTTCTAAATTCTGAGTAAAAGGGAGGAAAAAAGTGTTGGATCTGTAGGATTACGTGCTCTGAAGACCAGGGCAAAGACAGAGTGATTAACAGGTCACAGGGAGCTTCTTTCTTCTTTTCCAGTCTCAGCTCCTGTCTTAATGTAATTTCTGAGTATACGAGATGGTGGAATCTTTGCCTTGTTACAGATTACAATGCAAATATCTGTCTTCCCTCCTATGCAACATGGATGGATTTTTACTCACTTGCTCCAAAATAAGGGGCACACCACTCCAGCTGAGTTGTGGCAGGATCATGGATGGGGTAGCCACGATGCTAGCCCAGTCCCAGCTCCCTCCTCTGTCACCTTGGCCCCTGCACCCCCACTGCAGCGCTCGCTGTGATGAGAGCTCTCAGCCAGTTACTGCCACTTCAGTGACGTCTTCAAAAGATTCACGAGTTACCCTCGACTCGTCAGACATTCCCAATGACGCTGAAAGTCTGCTTTGACCAGACCCAGCTGTCTTCACCCCCGATGGGGAAATTATTGCACCCTTTTCAGTGGTTGCAAAGGCTGGAGAAAGAAGTCTAACTGCTCCAGGGAAACTGGGCTGATTCATGGCACGCAGAGCAGGCAGCCCTGCTAATACGAAGGCCGGGAAGTAGGCATGCACTTGGTCTGCTTAAAATAGAATGGTTTTTCTGTGTCAGCATCTCTTGCTCCTCCATCCCCCATGACATTTTCTGATTACATCCTTGAAGTGTCACCTGCACATCAGGTTTTCGAGAATGGCAGCTGAGTCCCAAGCTTAGAGGGAGACTGAGAATACTGGGGAGGAAAAGAGAAGCTTCATCAGCAGAGTCTGACAGGGAAAAAAAGAGAAAGATAAAGGAAAATATCTGTCCCAACCTCCTCCCTTCAGCAGTGAGGCTCCTGCGTTATTACCCAATGGAGCATATTTGCTGGAGTTTTGAGAAGTGCTTGGGAGCCACTGGGTCAGAATGAAAAGCAAGGAGCATTATCACTACCTGTTCTGGAATGAAATGAGGTGGAGGAACTGCAGCATAACCCTCAGGACCTGGTAGCATGCTATCAGAATGCAGTGATTGCTGCTTGGACTGACGCTAGAGGTGATGCTCATCAGCTACCGTTCCCCTCATCACTCTAGCTCACAGAAGGTCTGGGAAATCTTTAAGGTAGGAGATTGGTACCCTTCAATGCAGTCACTCCATCCTACACACAACAGCCTGTCCCATGGACCCAGAGTCCCGTGCCAGCCCAGCACAGGACCGTCCGTCTCTGCTTCAAAGATGCCGCAGGATGCTGGGCTGCCCCGGCTGCCCCCATGGCTGTCCTGCTTCCTTGCTGGGTGGCGGGATGACAGTCTGCTCTGCCAGCTCCCAGGGGGACCCCTCTGGACTTCCCAGCCCTCAGGGAACTCCCAGTTCTCTTTGCACCCTGATACCTTCTTTTGAGGGGAGGAGTGCATGTTAGATTAACCAATGCAATCACAGAGCCCTTGGAACAGAGACCCTTTCCCTTGTGTATATACAGCACTTTAGATCATCTTGGTTTCCTAAAGTATTACTCAATAATGCTGAAAGAAATTTCCCACCTCCCTTTGAATACCAAATTTTGGCTGCTTTTGGGATCAGATACCAGTTGTTTTTTTGGTTGGGTTTTTTTTTCCCCCTGAATGGATGTTGTTTACCTCACAATCTGTAATGGATCATACAAAAATGCACTGCTTTATTTTTCTTACAGGCATCTAGCTAATGGGTGAAGTAATTTAGTGAGGCTATTGTATTTCATTCAGTAGCCTATATGTAGATTTTGTTGTGAAGGATAAAATGTTCCCTCTTCAAACACTAACAATAGGAGCGCAGTCTACCACTGACCTTGTACGTCGCTGCTGTGCTGTGTGCAGGTAACAACGTGAGAGCAGACTATAGGCAATGCGAACACATAAATGTTTACTTTGAATAGCAGGGAACATTTCCTCTTCCATAGTGCCTGTGCCAATATTTGCCTGTGTATAAAGTACAATTATTTACAGTTCTTTAAGGTTTGACTCAGTACCTCTGATTTCTACCTGTCCTGAAAAAAACGTTGTTTGTAACTTCCCATGCATGAATCTTTGAGTCTGAAATATTGAAAAACTACAAGCTTCCATTACTCTTTGTGTATGGATATAAGTGCTTTAAACAACAACAACTCTATTATAAGGTACATGCTTTCTCTCCCCCTGGAAATAGTTGTATTTCTAAAGAGTAATAATCAGCATTCATGCAGGCTTTTAAATCCAATGTTTCCTAATTATGGGTGAAGTGAGTTCTGTTGATAACCTGTAAAGCATTTTCATAACTTATGAGGTGCAAAAAGATTAGCTGAACTTATGATGGTATTATTCTGCACTGTCAGTGTATTAATAGAGAGCGCTAATGGAACTGTTCTCCAGTGGCAGTGGGATGGGATCCATCTTATTTCATTAACCACCTGAGAGTTAGATATCTTGTCTAGGCTGGTTGTTCAGGATCTTCCTAAAGTCTGTGCATGGCATTATACATCTCGCAGAATAATTATTCTCACATCAACTCTGATACCCAGATAGATGATGTGAATAATTTGTCTTCTGCAGATGCCAGTCACCCTCTGGATGCACCTTCAGGAGATGGTGAGACTAAACCCCTAAATTTTGGTTGCCCCTCTGCTCTGCCCTGGTGAGGCCACATCTGGAATCTTGTGTCCAGTTCTGGGCCCCTCAGCTCCAGAGAGACAGGAACTGCTGCAGAGAGTCCAGCGCAGCCACAGGGATGATGGAGGCATGGAACATCTCCCTTACGAGGAGAGGCTGAAGGAGCTGGGTCTCTTTAGCTTGGAGAAGAGGAGGCTGAGGGGTGACCTCATAAATGTTTATCAATATGTCAAAGGGGAGTGTCAGGAGGATGGAGCCAGGCCCTTCTCAGCGGCGTCCAATGACAGGACAAGGGGCAATGGGTACAAGCTGGAACATAGGAGGTTCCACAAAAGCATTAGGGAAAACTTTTTCACTGTGAGGGTGCCAGAGCCCTGGCACAGGCTGCCCAGGGAGGGTGTGGAGTCTCCTTCTCTGGAGACATTCAAAACCTGCCTGGACGCGTTCCTGTGTGATCTACAGTAGGTGATCCTGCTCTGGCAGGGGGTTGGACTAGATGATCTTTTGAGGTCCCTTCCAACTCCTGACATGCTGTGATTCTGTGATTCTGTAAATGTAGCTCAGAAGCTACACTGAAATCACTCTAATGCACTCTAATTAATTAACAAATTAATGAATGTGTCAGTGGACTGGGGCTAAATGGGACGTGTCCTTAGTAGTTAGTAGAACACAAATGTTTCTTGAGCAGACATCAGTTCTTCTTGTCCTTGCACATTCCTCTAAAAGTTAGGTCCCTCAGAAAGGAACTGCCTCACAAGTTCACCCTTTCTGCTTTGGCTTCAGTGCAAACTGAAGGAGGCTCCACCCAATATAAACACAGGTGAAAAGCACCTGGGATGATACCGTGGCCTCATTATTGCAGATTTCCATACAATCAGAACTTTGCTTTCTTTCTGATGTTCCCTTATGTGCCCCTTCCATGACATTACTTCTGGGCCAGCAGAGGATACCAGCTCAGATGAAAACATAGAGGTACAGTGGTAATTCTATGCCCTCTGGCTCTTCTTGGCCCTTAAATAATGTCTAACCACAAGCAATTAATTGCAGCAGTGGAACCTTGCTGTTTTTCACACACTTGGGTATGCAGAGATGAATAAAATCATAACCCTATAAAGCTATTCGCTGTCTAAGTTCAGACGCCTGACTTGGGTGTCAGAGATAACTGGCTGGAACCCCTTTTACAAGGAGCTTTCTTCCTGTAAAACCAGCAGAGAAAGCCTTGAAAAAATAATAATTCATGCCAGGATCCTAACCTGTCTGTTCCAAATCTGGAAGAGCTAATCCTCCTTCTCTGGCTGCAGGAGCCCAGCAATATGACCCACTCAGCTTGGATGCCAAAGACATCTCTCACGAGTCGGTGTGAATGAGAGATGATGCATTACGACTTTATTAGTATTTGACAGGCTTTTGATCATGGCATGGAGTAGCGACAAGTAAAGACGTGAGGGTGGGATGGGGCCCAGCCTGCCTGACTCTGGGTTTGCTCCAGAACATCTCGGCTCAAGGCTGTCCTGCAGCCGCCTCTCCACCCACCTGGAACTCACAGCCTCAGCCCCAGTAGCCTTAACACCGCCTGTGCCCGGCCAGGCCGGGGTTAATCCTCCCGGGGCCGCCCGGGGGCACGGCCGGGCCGAGGGGCTGTTCAGGCCGGACGAAGGCGGAGCCGGGTGGGACAGTCCCCAGCGCCTCGGGTGAGCAGCTGCGTTGTCCCTCCCCCGGTTATGGGGCATTTCACTGGGGTTCTTGCTGTTGCTGTTTGCGTTGTGCTGCGAAACCGCCCTGACCTCGGCCCGCGAGGTTTCACCTCCCGTTCCACCCTCCCCCGCCTCCGGTTCCCTGCCCGGCCCCGC